>NC_134412.1:47173586-47300456 GCF_038048845.1 Mixophyes fleayi
TCACCCTGGTTCTCTCCATCATCATCAGCAAAAAGATGTTTAAATTTTAAATAGAAAAAAGTAAAATCTTTTTTACACTGGAATATACAGTATATGGCAACACAGAGCAGTATATAATGACACATTATATAACTGTGCAACTACTTTAGACAGGGCATAGCCAAATCACTCACAGAGGAGGTAGCTTGGGTGTTCCATAACTTTTAGAGGAGTATCACAACATCCATGCCCAATACTTAGCTGTTTCACTCTTCCTAATAGTAAAATGCTGCTCGCTGTTATTTTGTGTGCTGCCAGCACCAGTGGGGGATTAAGATAAACTTGGGCTGAAATCTAGGAATAGGTAATGGGTGTCTACTAAATTTGACTCCTCAGAACAGTATACTCATCGTGCATCAAATTTTTTTCAGAGCGTGGTACAAATAGTTATGCTGCACCCAGCAGGATGGATGCCAACTTGTTTCCATAAGCTTCCACAATGCACCGTGTAAAACCTTCCACTGTAGTTCTCTGCACCCCTCATGTTCCTTCCCTTTCCCACTACTCTGCCAACACCCCCACAAGGTCTCTACAGTCACTGAGATGACTTACTTACCTCAGCACACAGAGTCAATGACTATTTCAGTAAGCAGTCCAATTTTTTATCAGTAACCAGTTCATATGCAGGGAATGCAAAGGACCCAATTTGTGTTATACTATGTTTAGACATGTTGTTTACCAGTAACTAGCTTACATGCAAGGAAATGAAGGGACTGCAGCTATGTCAGATTTCTAGGGGGTTTATGGTTTATCAAAATCATTCAGTATTTAGACAGGATATAATGTCAGCTTGAATATTTATTACAGCAGATGATTAAATAACATCTGACTTCACATAAAATGTGAAGTCAGAGGGTCAATTGTGTGTTTATTTGGTGGCTCTGCACATCCCAGTGTTAGACAATAGCAGTGTCACCTGTGTCAGCTTCAAAGACCTCATGGGGTGAGCTATATCCTGTCTTAGGATAGAGTTGTGACACCTGAATAGACTTAGGAATCGCTCAGCATGATGTCTTGCACAAGGAGACCATTTGATGGCTGGCTATATTTTGTATAGACAAAAATAACTCAGTTTTCAAATATGCCACTTAAAATCAATAAAAGTAATAATCAACCACATATTCCTCAATCGCATTATGAAGGGCAGCTCATATGTCAAATTAAGCATTCTGTCACACAGAGAATTTGAGGAAATGAATGTAAGCTCAACTAATACCCTGTACATAGGCCTGTTTGGTATCAATAGATGGGTAAATTCATAGGGAATCTATTAATAATAAAATTGGCTCTGTGAGACACTCCACATAAAAGTTAGGTTACATAGTATAATTGGGAATTGAATCAGGCAATATGCAAGTCCTGGTTGTAAACAGTGTCACAGATCACAGCCCCTGGAGGTGGGGAAAGGTGTGAAAGTGTCTTTAAAAAGATGAGAACAGCTACAAGAAATTGTCAGTCTCTTGGGAAAATCAATGCCCATTGATATGCTGTCAATCTTCTAAGCCAATTTCCCATGGCACAGATTAAACAACTCATATAAGTTATATTCTGAAACTTTGTCTTTTATTTTTACATCTGTTTTGGTTATGTATGTCAATTGTTTATTTATTTGTTTTTATATCTGAATGCCCTGTCCCTTTTGTATATTAAATCTATAAATGTAATATGTAGTCTCCTTTATACTCTAACAAATCCATTAGCCTGTTAAGAAGAATATAGCTTGACTAAGTTAACCCTTTGAATGCCGATGTGTGATTTGTTAATACATTTGACTAACAAGCCTAGTGTGTGCTTGCATTTCTGTAACAGTCTGGAGGTGTTGAAGAGTTAACCCTTTAATTGTTGGTGGAGACCTTGCTAACCTGTGGATAGCCAGAAGCCTTGTGTGCCAGTGTGGCACAGTATATCGGGGTCCTATTGCCCTTATTCAATAGGTGGTTGCAAACCTGAAGTGTGTGGGGGTGTGAGAGTGCTGTTGTGGGGAAGATTCAGCAGGTCTATAACTTGTGTGATAGGTAAGAGAGAGACTGAGTGCTGGAATTGTGTGTAATACAGTAAACACCCAAAGTCACAGAAGCAGGGAGCATGTTCGTGACACATACTGTTATACCTTCTACTGGTCTACTGTTTATTCCTGTACTGACGCAAACACGCGTTTTGCTAAAATGAGCTTTGTCAAGGCCTTGCCAAAGCTCAGGTTAGCGAAACACGCGTTAGCGTCGGTACGCGCCGCAGGCTGTTGCGTTGGCGTCAGTACGTGCCGCAGACTCTTGCAGTCTTTAGGCCTAACATACAGATAATACTAGCGACTTTTGAGTGTATTTAGCTAAGAGACAATAATCTATCATAGATAAAAACTAATTTCTACTAGGTGAATACTACTGATCCCAATTATACCATTAAGAAGAATTCATACTGAGTTGCTATCAGTGCTACTTATTAGAGTGGGGACTCGTATACACTGTATTATACTGGTGGAAATCTGTATGTGCAGGCACAAAATACATTCACTGGTGAATCAATTATATTGATACCCTGTTAGGCAGTGAAAATGAAAAATGACTATCATATTATATGTAACTTTGATTAAGGTAGTCAATATTTTCCGGCTATATATACCGGTAAAGATCTAATCGCCAAATATTGACGGCATTAGATTCATAAAATTTTGTTGTCCCAGTGACAATATTAGTTGTTAGTTATATGTACTGTATTTCACAAGAGCCTACGGCGCGTCTAGCGGTTTTTTTTCCTGCCAGTCTTAACAGTTATTCTTTATTTTCTGGTTTTTCATACTGTATTCAAATTTTAATAATTTGCTAGAGTTGTTTAAAATATATAAATCATTATTTTAATGCATATCAATAAAGTATATACTATATTTTATTTTGGTCTTTGATTCTAAAAATAGCCTGTAAGGCTGTGTTCAAATCGGTATAAAAGCCCTGTCTTGTATTGAAAATTGTTCTTATTGCTTCATCTGACCTGCTCCTGGTAACTCCAACCAGTGTGAGCAAATAAACATCACTTGCTTCGAAGACCTGCTTGGAAAACTTCTCTATCCCTGTGACCAACAGATTAGACCCAAAATCTTATGTGTTCCCAGCTGTTTCTGAGGTTTGGACCCAGCTTTTTCTGTACCACCACTCGGCCCATTACCCAGCAGCTCTGGCCAGTGTGATAGGCCAGGGGGGATCCATTCACAGCAACCCAGATCAATCAAAAGAGGTCAGGAGTACCAGCCCAGGTGCACCAGCAAGGGGTACATTAGCAGCATCAGTTACCCAGAAGAATCCCGGTACTGGATGCCGGTAAGGAGTCCAGTGGTGGCAGCATTTGAAAGCCCCTCCTACTGCGGCAAGAGGGCGCATTTGGGATAACAAATTTAAAAGGTGGCAAAGTAAGCCCAGCCAGTCCCCAGCAACAGCAGATAAGGTGGCATAGATGATCCATCCTGTCACAAGCATGTTGAGTAAGAAAAAAAGCATATTCTGGCAATATTTTTGACAGGACTGGGAGAAAGTCTGTGTGTGAGAAATAAATCAGAGGGTGGAGTCAAGTGTGACACCAAGGCAGCGGGCTTAAGAGACTAAGGAAATTGTGGTGCCATTGACAGTGAGGGAGATTTGAGGGCAGGTGGTGACTCTGGCAGGAAGGAAGATAGTAAGCTCTGTTTTGGACCTGTTGATTTTAGGTAGCTTTGGGACATCCATGTGGACATGGCAGAAAGACAGTTGGTTACACGAGAAGGAGAGAGGTCAGGGATAGAGATATAGATTTGGGTATCAGCGTAGAGGTGGTATTGAATTCAAAAGGAGCAAATTAGTGCCCCAAGAGCAGAGATGTACAATGAAAAAAGTAAAGGGCAAAGAACAGAGCTTTGTGGGACCACAACAGATACTGGAAATGGAGGGGAGGATGTGCTAGAGGTAGAAACACTAAAGGAGTGGTTCGATAGGTAGGAAGTGAACCAGGAAAAAACTGTGTCACAAAGGCCAATCGAGTGAAGGGTGTGTAGGAGAAGAGGGTGATCAAGAGTGTCAAAAGCAACAGAGAGGTCTAGGAGAATGAGTATGGAGAAATTACCCTTAGACTTGGCAATAAGTAGATCATTGTTCAGTTTTGTGAGAGCAGTTTCAGTGAAATGTTGGAGGAGGAAGTCTGACTGCAGAGAGTTGAGAATGGAAGGAGAGGAGAGAAAGTGAGATAGGCGTTTGTACGCTAATCACTCAAGAAGTTTTGAGGCAAAGGAGAGGAGAGAAATAGGAGAGACAGACTTGATCGAGAGATAGTTTCTTTAGAATTGGTGAGATGAGCACATGTTTAAAGAAGGATGGAAATGTGCCAGTGGAGAGAGAGACAGATTGAAGATGTCAGATAGGTGTTGGCATACAGTGAAGGAGAGGGAGCAGAGAAGTTGCTAGGGAATAAGGTCCAGGGGACTGGTTGTAGGGTGATATGATGTGTCCAAAAGTCCTGTGCTTAGATGGTAGCGGTGGAGTGGAACCAGGGCTATAAAAGTCCATTAACCTGATAGATATAACTGTAAGGCGCTGCAATCACCCTTATAATATGACTTGTGCTGCAGCTCTTCAGAGACAGAATCTGGATCTGTCAGAAATAAAAATAAGCATACCAAAAAAGAGAGGAGCGCAAAGCATCAAGCATAATAAAAATAAAAATGTATTAAATGGATATAGTCAAGATAACCATTGGATAAAACAAATAACCGATGAGTTAATTGCGATGATATTAGCTGACAATTAATGTATTGTCATACCTGAACAACCCACAGGATAAATGGCCAAAAATTGTGTAATATGGTACCATATATAGAAAAAATGCACTGTCGTTTATAAGTATCAATACCACAGACTGATAAGATATATGTTTGTAAATGGTATTCCAATCCTCTTAGGGCTCAATCAATGACAAATGAGTAGGTAGCCTGTATCGGTGTCCGGATTTCAAATACACCGTTAGGTGCAAACAGCACCAGTAGATATTAAACAGGTACTTAACTTTTCTTCGTTAGCCCGTGAATTCCAAACTACCAGCATCAGTCCTGTTCCAATGTCTCCAGTGGTTTACAGTCTGAAATAAAGTATTTATCGGCAGCAATCCAAATCAACCCAGGGTTGTAAGCTGGCCAGCACCTGGTAAGTTGCTCAATAAGTATCAAACCTAACGTGTTTCTTGGCGTACCGCCGCTTCACCAGAGGTAAGTGGTACCATAGATACCAAGAGGTACCATATGACACAATTTTTGGCCATTTATCCTGATCTATGTGTGGGTTGTTCAGGTATGATAATCCATTAACCTGATACTTGGTTTCCTCATAGGTGCATTTCCACACTTCATTTGCTTCAGCGACTGGAGGATCAGCAACAAACTATCAAGACCTGCACATCAAGCCATGAAAGAGGAAGAGGGGGGGGGGCATTTTATCTTACTCTAGCACACTAACAGTCAATTCATACCCCTAGTCAAACTACTAAAAAAACAGCTGGAGAAGCTTAAGGAGAATATTAAAGTCAGTGATTCTGCTAAGTATGTTGGCCTTGTAGATGAAGTTCTTTATTCGCTTCAACAGGACCCAAGATTTTGCAGCATCTTAAAATTTGATTACAACATTTTGCCAATCTTGCTTGATATTAGGTTTAAGTCATATGCAATGTCTTTCTTTCCAACTGACACAAATCTTCACAGATGCAAACAGCTCCTTTTGAGCAACCTATCAGCTGAAGTCACACATGACAGGTCCCCAGCTTTAAAAAAAATACTACTGCCAGAGACCACCATACTAGCAGGCTGCTTTTCCCTGGGGCTCCGTCCAGCAGACCAGAAAAAGTACCCAATTCAGGCTTATTTACCCCCTGAACTTACCCAGGGCACTCACATTTTAGCTGTGAAGCTGTTGTGCCACCGTGACTTGCAAGCATACTTCCGCACCATCTGAATCCCTGGTTCTGGCCCACCTCTGCACGGCCCCCCAATTATCCCCGTGGCTACTTGGTGTCACAGTCGGGGCTTCCCCCCTGCGGCTGCCACTACTATTCGCTGCTCCCTTTACCTGTGAGAGGACACTGAGATTGCTGGCTGGATCGGTGCTGAGTCAGAGGGAGGCCTCCTGCCGTCGCCATCCCCTCTGTGGAAGGGACCAGCTTTTGTCGGCGGGCACAGGCTCCGGGGTGTGCTGGACTCCCGTGGTGGGGCCTACTTCCGGTCCGGACTCCCCAATCTCTAGTAACAACAGAGCCACGGAGAAAGCGCACTTCCGGTGGGCATGGTGACTGAAGGGCTGCCGCTTACAGCGTCTTACAGTGGGGCAGAAATCTGGGAAGTTCTCATCGGTTGGATACGACTAGGGGCATCCAGAACCTCATGAAACAAGTCCACCGTTGACACCCATCTGCCCAGATGCCGGAGCAGTCGGACCCGCACCCCATGCGGATATGTGAGCCTCTCACCTGTGAGATCCATTTATGAGTGGTCCTGGAGAGCCTGTATCACGGTCGTCTGAATTTCTTGATTCGATTCGGGACCCTTGGGCCTAGCTGGAGCAGGCCTGAAACAAAAACTAGCAGGTTGGATGATCTTCCTGCTCATGTTCTTGCTGAATGTAAAATATAGCAGGGGAATGAGCAGTCTGGAAATGCTGACTGGAACACTGTACTTTGTAATGCAGACTGGAACACTGTTCTTTGTAATGCAGACTGGAACACTGCACTTTGTAATGCAGACTGGAACACTGCACTTTGTAATGCAGACTGGAACACTGCACTTTGTAATGCAGACTGGAACACTGCACTTTGTAATGCAGACTGGAACACTGGAACCTGGAGCCTAGAACTATCCTCTGGAGAGAAGTATGTTGTTCTGGCAATGAACAGATCACAGCAGTAGGTTTAAATAGGATGTCCCAAACAACTATTGGCTGATCAGTTCATGTGATCACAGCTTCTGAATCTGGTTGGTCTGGAATGATCACCTGACTGCATCCAAGATGGCCGCGCCCATGCAGCAGAACAAGCAGTATGTGTTTGTTTACAAACGGAGGCGTGGGGAAGGGAATGCTGCAGACGACCAGAAGGGACCCAGGTAGCCGTGATATGACAGCGGCGGACGAGGTAAGTGCGGCTAAGATCCCAATTTGTGACAGTACCCCCTCCCTTACGAGTGGCCACTGGACACTTAGATTGGGGCTTAGTTGGAAACTTGCGGTGAAATTTTTTGATGAGAGATGGAGCGTGAACATCAGAAGCTTTGATCCAGGCCCTCTCTTCTGGACCATAGCCTTTCCAGTCGACTAGCTATTGTAAGGTCTTATGTCGAAACCGAGAGTCCAAGATCTCTTTAATTTCATATTAGCTGAGATTTGGCTATTCCGGAAGTCCTGGACTCCATTACTGGGCTTCTCTTCTGGCCGTGAATAGATAATGTATGAAGCTGCTGTATAATACAGTCTTTGTGTTATTGCGCCTACACTGCCACCTAGTGGCCAAACAGTAATACTTCAGTTGAAGTGAGCTTAACACAAGCAAGTGGCACTACACCTATTGTAAAAGTTTTAAACAACACCTACCAATTTGGATTGGGCACTTGCCCCCCAGTTATGCCCGTATAATAAAAAATATCTGGCCCGGCCCACCTGGAAACACTCCTTTTCTTGTCCACAAGTCCCACGTGGTGTTCTGTTACCAATTATGCATAAGAACAGTTCTAGGGGTAAGAGGGGGATACAGACGGGAATCCTCCAACACATGACAAGACAGGATTCTCCCGCGCATACCACCTCTCCCCCCTCTTATCCTCAAGCCTCATCGGGAAACCTGACTGAATCTGCAGACGCTTTGACTACTATTCAGGCCATGATGGTTTCTCTTCAGAACACTTTCACAGTTGAATTTCAAAAGCTGTCGGCGGATATTCGAGGCGAAATTGCACAACTGACTAAACGTACTGCTTCTATTGAACACAAAGTGGACTCAAACTCCAAAATGATACAGGAAACGACGCAAGATATTGACTATCTTAACAGAGAGTTGTTGTTCTATAAAGATAAAACAGAGGATCTTAAAAATAGAGAACGTAGGAACAATCTTCGGATTCGAAAGATCCTGGAATCGGCGGACCACCAAGAACTAGAACCATACTTGGTTCGTCTATTTCAAGCACTAGTTCCTGAGCTCTCGGACCAAGATATAGGTATCGAACAAGCTCATAGGTGTTAGGAACCCCCACAGCCAGCAACACAAAACCCAGAGTCTGCTCAGAAGTCTGGTTTTCACTGGAGCCCCTAGTGGTGGGGACAGACTTAGCCGCAGACAGCTGAGGGTCGTGAATTGTGCGAGGACTGGGGAGAACCCAGCGATAGCAGATGGAAGAAATAGCAAAGTGAGGTCAGGCAAGGGTCAAGGCCGGCAGCAAGCCGAATATCCAGGACACGAACCGGAGTCAGAGGGCACAGGCAAATCAGCAGTGTAGAAATCCAGGCAAAGAGGTCAAAAGGGCACAGGCAATTTAAAAAGGAGTCAGAAATCAGGCAGAAGGTCAGCAACGAAGCTTCAATCCAACAAAGGTACAGCAACCAGGAACATGAGCAGGCTAGTCAGCAGAAGCAGGAACTATAACCGGCTGTAAGGGCTTGCCTAATAGACGAGCCAGAGCCAATGAACGGTGCCCTGCACAGCAGGGAATACTTAGCCCAGCTGGCTATGATTAATGAGGAATGCGCACGCGCCCGGCTGCCCTAGATGCCGGGACGCGGCGCAGGAGACAGAGAGCGTCCCGCCCGTTGCCTAGGCGACGGCCGGGTTCTGGAGGAAATGACGTCCCGGTCGTCATAACGACGTCCGGAACACCTAGCCATACCCGGAAGTGAGTCGCGGCGGTGTCCAGAGCCGCCGGGGCTCGTAACAGTACCCCCCCTTGAGGAGGGGTCAATGGACCCCGACACCCAGGTTTTCCGGGAAATTTTTTAAAGAAATCAGCAAGTATGTCATCTGCGTGAAGATTTCTTTGAGGTACCCAGGACCTTTCTTCCGGGCCGTATCCTTTCCAATGAACCAAGTAGTGGAACTGACCTTGGACCTTTCTTGAATCAAGGATCTTCTCAACAATGAATTCTTGATGTCCGTCTACTGAAACTGGCTGAGGTCTAGGAGATTGTCGGCGTTTGAATTGTTTGGAAAACCGGGCGGGTTTCAACAAAGAGCAGTGAAATGTACTGGGAATTTTTAAAGACTCCGGAAGCTTCAGTTTAAAGGCCACTAGGTTGATTTGCTTAAGAATGGTAAATGGACCAATAAATTTAGGTCCTAATTTTTTACAGGGCTGACGGAGTTTTATATTCCGAGTGGAGAGCCACACAGAGTCTCCAGCCTTAAATGAACAAGTGGAACGATGTAAATCAGAAAAGACTTTAGACTTAAAGGAAGCTTGAAGCAAGGACCGATGCACTGCCTTCCATATCTTCCTAAGGCGGGTGGCCGTGGCTCCGATTTTGGGTGGTCTGTCAGTGGATATAGAGGATAAGGAGTTGACTCTGGGATGAAACCCCAGGTTACAATAAAAAGGAGAGTATCGGGAAGACGAGTGGCATGCGTTGTTGTACGCAAATTCGGCCCATGGAAGGAGGTCAGCCCAATTGTCGTGATGTTTAGAAATATAGAGTCGAAGGTATTGCTCCAAGGATTGATTCACCCTTTCGGTTTGTTCATTTGACTGAGGGTGGTAGGCAGAAGACAAACTGAGGGTGATGCCTAGGAGCGATCAAAAGGCCCTCCAGAAGACTGCGATAAACTGTGAGCCCCGGTCCGACACGATATCTTCTGGTAGTCCATGGTGACAAAATATATATTTGACGAACAAGGTGGCCAATGAACACGCAGAAGGTAACTTGGTTAAAGGAACAAAATGGGCCATTTTGCTGAACCGTTCCACGGTTACCCAGATGGTGTTACACCCAGAGGATAAAGGTAAGTCAACAATGAAGTCCATGGACACATGGGTCCAAGGTCTGACCGGCACAGGTACTGGCAGTAATGGCCCGGAAGGGGAACTTCGGGAAACCTTGTTCTTGGAACACAGGTCACAGGATAATATATACTCTCTTACATCTTTAGACAATGCTGGCCACCAAACAGTACGAGAAACAATTTCAATAGTCTTGGCAATACCGGGATGTCCAGAAGCCTTATTGTCATGACACTGGGAAAGGACCGATTTTCTGAGGTGTACCGGCACGAACAGTTCGCCCACTGGAGTTTCAGAAGGTGCCTGTGGTTGACATTGCTGAAGGGTTTTACCCAGTTCCTGCGTGAAAGCAACTAAGATAGAAGAAGCAGGAATAATAGAACAGGGCTCAGCAACTGGACTTTGAGAAGAAATGAAGTTACGGGATAGGGCATCCGCTCTTAAGTTCTTAGAACCCGGCCGAAAGGTAATGATGAACTGGAAACGGGAGAAGAAGAAGGACCACCGTGCTTGCCTGGAGTTCAATCTTTTAGCGGACTCAATGTAGGATAGGTTTTTGTGGTCCGTATAGATTGTGATAGTATGTCTTGCTCCTTCAAGCCAGTGGCGCCATTCTTCCAACGCCCATTTGACGGCCAGTAATTCACGATTGCCCACATCGTAATGTTCTTCAGCGGAAGAGAATTTTCGAGAAAGATAAGCACAAGGATGAAGGCGATGGTCTTTGGAATCTTTCTGAGACAACACGGCTCCAACTCCAACATCCGAAGCATCGACTTCAACAATGAATGGGAGGTCTGGATTAGGATGTTTTAGTACTGGGGCAGACATGAAAGCACGTTTCAAGGTTTCGAAGGCGGAAACTGCAGTAGGCGACCAGACCTTTGGATCAGCACCCTTACGGGTCAGAGCAGTGATGGGGGCGATGAGGATGGAAAATGAACTGATAAACTTCCTATAGTAGTTGGCGAATCCTAGGAATCTTTGGATGGACTTTAAATTGGAGGGTTGTACCCAATCCAAAATGGCCTGTTCCTTTGTGGGATCCATGGCAAAGCCTTCAGGAGAAATAACATACCCCAGAAAAGTGACCCTGGAAACTTCGAAGCCACATTTTTCTAGTTTAGCATATAGATGATGATGACGGAGCTTCAGGAGTACTTGCCGAACATGTTTCCGGTGTTGTTCTAATGAGCGGGAATAAATCAGAATGTCATCCAAATAAACCACTACGACGGAACCCAAGAATTCACGAAGGACATCGTTGATTAAGTCTTGGAAAACAGCTGGAGCATTGCTGAGGCCGAAGGGCATGACAAGATACTCGTAATGGCCCGTTTGAGTATTAAAGGCGGTCTTCCACTCGTCGCCACTTCGGATACGTATCAAATATTAGGCTCCTTGTAGGTCAATCTTGGAATAAATCTAAGCTCCTTTTAATTGATCGAAGATGGCTGAGATAAGTGGCAGAGGGTAAGTATTTTTAATGGTTATTTTTTTTAGCCCTCTATAATCAATACAAGGCCTCAGCCCACCATCTTTTTTAGCCACAAAGAAGAAGCCTGCTCCGGCAGGAGACTTGGAAGGCCGTATGAAGCCTTTTTGCAGGTTCTCCTTTACATATAATTCCATGGACTGGGTCTCTGGAATAGATAAGGCGTATAATCTTCCCTTGGGCAACCTAGAACCAGGGACAAGGTCAATAGCACAATCGTACTCCCGATGTGAAGGAAGAACATCCGCTTCTTTTTTAGAGAAGACGTCAGAAAACTCGTGGTAATGAAGAGGCAACCGTTCCGGACAGATCTGAGTAATTCTGAGTGGAAGAGACAAACTTGAGGAAGAACATCGAGGACCCCACTTGATGATCTCCCCCTTGGTCCAATCAATACAGGGATTGTGAAGAACTAGCCAAGTGTGACCCAGTATGAAAGGAACTGAAGGACAATTAATTAGATACAGAGAGATGGTCTCGGAGTGAAGGGCACCCAATTTTAACTGCAAAGGAGGTGAACGATGATGTATCTCACCCTTATCTAGACGATTTCCATCTAATCCGAAAACCGTGATGGCGGATTCCAAAAAGTTTCCGGCAGCTCCACTCTCCAGAAAGGCTGGAATGGACAATTCTCGTCCGTCAAAGGTGAGCTGAGCAGGGACAAGTAAAGAATTTTTGGGAGAGATTACTTGCAGGCCTAAGTGGACACCCTCCATATTCACTTGGCCCGGTCTTTTCCCGGTTTGATGGGGCAGGAACGGAGCAGATGACCCTTTTCTCCAAAATACAGGCAGAGACCTAAGGTACGCCTCCGAGTTCGTTCCTCTGATGACAGTCGATATGCCCCCAGTTGCATAGGCTCGACTTGGTCAAAAGGAGCAGCTTGCGGAAACATAGGAGAAAAGGTAGAAGAGCTTTCCTTTTCGGTCTCCCTTTCTCTGTATCTCCTGTCGATCCGGGTAGCTAGCTGCATAAGTTATTCAAGAGATTCTGCAATAGGATATTGGACCAGGGAGTCCTTGATTTGCTCAGAGAGCCCCAGACGGAACTGACAACGGAGAGCTGGGTCATTCCATGCACAGTCTGAAGACCAACGCCTTGAAACTGGAACAATATTGTGAAGATACCGGGTTTATCTGGCCCAGTGCTACCCAGTACCTTCTAGGATTCGTATGGTCACTCAGGCAAAATGCAGTTATAAAAATACAACAGTATATTTATTGTTATACAAACAACACTAGAATATTATATACACACAGTAAATAAATGCCAGTCAGATTTACCACATCATCTGTCCCTTACCCCAATAACTTAAGGAGATATAGTCACCTGCTGTCCAGACTTCATGACCCATGGATCCCTCTCAGCTGCATATATAGACTTGAGTTAGAAAACGACAATTCAAAACTCCATCTTGCACCTTCCTGAATGAAATCCAAGCATGAGCACCCCTCCCCCCTGGAGTTGTTCCTTATATATCACAGGTCTAATTTCCACAGTCTTTCCCCTCCCTGGGCAAACCCCTGCGTCTATTCTACTTAACCATTGGTCAGTGCTGGACTAAAGGGGGGGGGGGTTGGACAGGGGAGTGAAGATGAGCTGTCCTTTCAGAGAACCTCCCCTGTTAGATGGCCTGTCTTGACTAGCCTGGTGAGAACAATGGACACTAATTAGTTTTCCTACTCAGGCACATGGCAACCTGATCCCTACCCATAATCCCCCTGGCTTTACTTTAAATACAATGAATAGCAACCTTACTTCAAGTTATCAATATACAATAAACAATATACATATGTACACTGAACTACAATGTCCCCTTAGCCACATGTTATTGGACAATGCAGTTATAGTCTGGTGAGCTGGGGAAACAAAAGAAGGCTATAAAAAGTATTTGCTATAATTCACATATCACACTCGTTTTGTCACATTCCTCCCCTACTTTTTTTAGCCCTTGTTTCCCAGTAGCTCCCTAGCCCCAAGTAATCATTTCTTACAAGTCCAAAGTTTCTGGCCTACTGTGGTTTCTCCTGGGTCTGATGGTAAGGTAGATAGCAGTACACAGTTCCTCTTTCTCCCACCAGGGTCCCATGGCTGCAGGCATATCTTCCCACCCAGCTGGAGTGGGGGTTTATGCTGTCCTGTGTCATAAGATGAGTCAACAATAAAACTGGGCCACTCCGGTGCACACATCCATGGTAGGAGAGTTGTAGTCCACCATCCCTTGGGTGCCTTGTCCACCCTTAATTGCCCAACTGAAAATAGTCCCTTGGCCTGTCCTTTGTTTCTGGAGGCCATGCTCCCCTCCCCCACATATCCGAGGGAAAACTGCCAAGTGGCAGGAAAACTTTCTGGCACCTTGTCCGTTTGTTTCTGGCAAAGATCCAATCCCCCCTCCCCCAAACACTCAAGAGACAACTGCCCAGTGGCAGGCAAGCGTGGGGGCTCCATTAATTCTTTGCTTATGGGGAATCCTCTGTCCCCCTCCCAAACCACATGTGGGTGCCCCTGTAAGTATGTTTGTGTGCATCTCCCCTCCCCTGCTACCACATCCAACTGTTGCACTACTTCCCTCGCCTCTGGCGCATCGGGGTAGTGTGAATCCTCATTGGACACAGACTTGTCCTCCTGGCAGCAAAACAAAGTGGATGGTCCAGTGCAGGCCTCTGGTATTGGGTCCTGGATTCCCAGATTTGGAGCTGGAGTGCGATGCATCAAAGCTGGTGGGGCTGGTGAATCTTGCTGTACTGGTGCCCTCTCAGACACCCACTCAGTCAACATCTCCTCATCTGCCAATTCTGCATAGGGGAAGGCATAAGTGTAATTTTCCCAGGGCCCCATGGTAGTGGCCTCTGACATGACAATTCCTTTATCCTCTCCCATTAATTCTGTCCTACAGTCTGTAAACATGATTTCTGCTGAGATCATATGTTGCGCAAGTTTATGATTCTCTTCTGTCACAATTGGGTACAGCTGTACATCACTTGCCCCGGAGAGCACACATGCGGTATCCTGCGTTACTTCATTAAACAAATTCTTTTCAGGCACAACAGGGATGGATAACTGATCTTTTCTGTAATTCTGTTCTAACTCAGACACAGTCTCAGGTTCCAATAACACTGGCAAATTATCAGAAGATGCTACTACATGGTACTTACTTGGTAGCTCTTTTCCATCCAAGTCACCAAATGGGAGAATTTCTCCTAATCCTTTCTGAGTAGTCAGAGGTACAACATCCTCACCAAGCAGTTCTTCTCCAGTCTCCCCCAAGATAGTAGCTTGGGCAACTGTATTTAATCCACTGGGATGGACCTCCCCCTGATTAACAGACTGAGCAGCCATCTTTTTAGAGTGTGATAAAAGATATTCCAATTGGCATTTTTCAGTATTCACTCGATAACACTGATCCTGCCACATTTCAGTGTCCGTAAATCCTTGCCGCCATACCTCATCCTCTGCTTCTTCAAAACTCTGTTGCAGACATTGCATTTGTTCCCAGAGAGGTATGTGGGGACCTAAAGTGAGCATCCATTTTCTATAAACACTAAAGGCATTGATGGGATTCTCCTGATCTTTTAACAAACGTTTCAGGATATCCATGTGTGTGCTGTACAGGTAAGGTTCCCCCCCCGGATCTGGCATTCCACTATCAGCTCCTCCATACTCATTGTCTCTAGTGGATCTGTAGAATCTGCTAATGGGACAGATTCTATTAATACATTTGCAGGGGATTCATCAGGCATGTCCCTGTGCTGTAATAGTCCATTTACGTCTTGTTTGTACTGCTGATTATTGTTGTATCTGGATTCTCCCTTGGCCAGATTCTGCATAGTACAAATAACTTCATGTGTAAAATCATCCCATGCTGGTTCATCCCGAAAATTACAGGCACTTGCCTCCTCTTTCAACATTAGGAACACATCCAACAGGTTCTCCAATTTCTCCTGTAGACTGGCTCCTTCCCACATAATAATCTTTGGGCACTCCTCATCCCAATAATCCAAAATGTGCTGCATTGTGGTGGGGTGGTGCAACACATCCATATCCCCATCCTGCAGACACTGCCACAGTCCTTCATCCCAGTACGCCTTTCTCCTGGGTGTACTGGACTGCTTCATCCCTTCCTTTGGGAACTTTTGCAACACTGGGCTGTGACCTGCTCTCTTGTTCCTAGAGCTCACACCCATTTTACTTCCAGGGATCACCTCACTGTGATTTCCTCTCTTTGAGACACGGTTCCATCTTCCGCTCTCCTCTGGCGGGGTGCGCTTCCCCTTATCAAATCGGCACTTAGACGGCATCTTCCCTCGCCTAAAGCCCACAACGCTTTTCGTGACACTTTCTACCTTAAAGCCTTTAGGAGTAAGTTCAGGATAATGTGGTAACTGGTTTCTAGTGCTAACTGCTTTGCAGAGCCCTGGAATGTATCACGATACAGTTCCCCTGCAGCTCTACCCAGATAGGACCCGGGACTGAGTGACCCCACTGCTTGCCACCAAAAATGTGAAGATACCGGGTTTATCTGGCCCAGTGCTACCCAGTACCTTCTAGGATTCGTATGGTCACTCAGGCAAAATGCAGTTATAAAAATACAACAGTATATTTATTGTTATACAAACAACACTAGAATATTATATACACACAGTAAATAAATGCCAGTCAGATTTACCACATCATCTGTCCCTTACCCCAATAACTTAAGGAGATATAGTCACCTGCTGTCCAGACTTCATGACCCATGGATCCCTCTCAGCTGCATATATAGACTTGAGTTAGAAAACGACAATTCAAAACTCCATCTTGCACCTTCCTGAATGAAATCCAAGCATGAGCACCCCTCCCCCCTGGAGTTGTTCCTTATATATCACAGGTCTAATTTCCACAGTCTTTCCCCTCCCTGGGCAAACCCCTGCGTCTATTCTACTTAACCATTGGTCAGTGCTGGACTAAAGGGGGGGGGGGGGTTGGACAGGGGAGTGAAGATGAGCTGTCCTTTCAGAGAACCTCCCCTGTTAGATGGCCTGTCTTGACTAGCCTGGTGAGAACAATGGACACTAATTAGTTTTCCTACTCAGGCACATGGCAACCTGATCCCTACCCATAATCCCCCTGGCTTTACTTTAAATACAATGAATAGCAACCTTACTTCAAGTTATCAATATACAATAAACAATATACATATGTACACTGAACTACAATGTCCCCTTAGCCACATGTTATTGGACAATGCAGTTATAGTCTGGTGAGCTGGGGAAACAAAAGAAGGCTATAAAAAGTATTTGCTATAATTCACATATCACACTCGTTTTGTCACAAATATTCCTCCACAGATCGTTGCCCTTGTGACAAAGATCGCAGCTGTGCTTCGGCAGAAGCCACTCGGTCCGGGTCATCATAAATCAACCCAAGTGCTTCAAAGAAGGCGTCCACAGACTGTAACTTAGGGCTGTTGGAGTCTAAGCTGAAGGCCCAGGATTGCGGATCCCCTTGTAGGCGAGAGATAATTATCCCCACCTTTTGCTGTGGAGATCCAGACGATAGTGGTCTCAATTTGAAATAGAGTTTGCAGCTGTCACGGAAGTTACGGAAGAGCCTGCGATCTCCCGAAAAGCGGTCAGGTAAATGCATCTTGGGTTCCACAACAGCAGACTGGGCGACTTGTGAAGCTCTAGACGCTTGTTCTTGGGCAGCCTGCCGCTGGGACAGCTCCTGGATCATCTGGGACAGAGTCTGGATTTGTCCTGCCAGCACTTGTGCTGGGCTTGGTTCCATAGGGCCAGATAATACAACTCACTCAGTATAACCCTTTATTTTCTGGCCGGTTATAATGTTAGGAACCCCCACAGCCAGCAACACAAAACCCGGAGTCTGCTCAGAAGTCTGGTTTTCACTGGAGCCCCTAGTGGTGGGCACAGACTTGGCCGCAGACAGCTGAGGGTCGTGAATTGTGCGCGGACTGGGGAGAACCCAGCGATAGCAGATGGAAGAAATAGCAGAGTGAGGTCAGGCAAGGGTCAAGGCCGGCAGCAAGCCGAATATCCAGGACACGAACCGGAGTCAGAGGGCACAGGCAAATCAGCAGTGTAGAAATCCAGGCAAAGAGGTCAAAAGGGCACAGGCAATCAAAACGGAGTCAGGAATCAGGCAGATGGTTAGCAACAAAGAATCAATCCAACAAAGGTACAGCAACCAGGAACTCGAGCAGGCTAGTCAGCAGAAGCAGGAACTATAACCGGCAGTAAGGGCTTGTCCCTTGCTGCCTAATAAACGAGCCAGAGCCAATGAACGGTGCCCTGCACAGCAGGGAATACTTAGCCCAGCTGGCTATGATTAATGAGGAATGCGCACGGCGCAGGAGACAGAGAGCGTCCCGACCGTTGCCTAGGTGACGGCCGGGTTCTGGAGGAAATGACGTCCCGGTCGTCATAACGACGGCCGGGACGCCTAACCATACCCGGAAGTGAGTCGCGGCGGTGTCCAGAGCCGCCGCGGCTCGTAACAATAGGGCCTTGCGCCCCAGACCTAAAGATACTTAACGCCTAGGGATGTTGTCCTTAAATTCTTGTTCTTTAAAGTCAAGGATAGAATAACTACAGCAAGTAGGAACTCTCCCTATATTCTATTTGAAGAATCCAAGGTTCAAATCTTTCAGGATCTGGCTCCGTCTACAATTTTGAAGCACAGAGATCTAAGGGAAGTTACAAGAACTTTGCGGGATCATGGATATAAATATAAGTAGGGCTTTCCCTTTCGCCTAATTGTGGGAGCAGGAGAACATCAAATCACTGTAATGGACCCTATCGAGGGTAAAGACCTGCTACGAAAACTCGACTTGAGCCGTCCGGCCTCGGACCCGGCCTCTCATCAGTGACAGTAGCACTTCATGTCTCTTCTAAAGGGAGTCCTTCCTGAATGTCAGCCTCTTGGAATGAGGCTCGAGTTCCTACGATTTTCTGGCACTCGTCGTGGATTCATTAACCGCATTGGGACATCCCAGGCAAGTAATCTTGGATCTAGCACTTCAGCTGAGAGGAACTCTTTGTAACTAATCTGCAGTGTTTAATTTACGTGTTGCAATCCAGCTAGTTTGTTTCACAAATTTGACATGCATTATATGACGTTCATATATTTACTAGTCTTTGTCATTGTTGCATGCCTAGTGTTTCCTTGCTTTGTTTATATTTTGGATTTTCTTTGACTTGTTCCGTAAAGTAGCCATTTACAGCTTGAGCGGTGGCCACGTCCTCTCGTCCCTCCTGCTGCTCCATCCAGGTTGATTACCGTGGGTCGGCCGTCGCTGTGTTCCTGTTTACATTCAGGACCTGGAGCTCTGGTAGGTTGTTCGGGGGACGTGACCGCCTCTCTACACAAAAGGTTATGGGAAAACCTAAGGTTCCCTGCATTTATAGTTTATACCTTAAAAGGTTTTCACTGATGTTTAAGATGTTCTTGCATTTATCCTGTTGTTTTATCGCTATACTCTATAGGGTTTATACTTGTAATGGGATCATGCGTTTCTGGGTGGGTCGGGTTGGGTTTACCTGCCCGGCCTCCTACCCCATATATTTTGGGTTTTAGGAGTGTGTGGACAGTACAGTCCTCACGATTTCCTTGTTTGCAGTACCTGAATTTTAAATACTTGAAACCCAATTCCTGAGCCCATTCGACCCGTCCTTCAAAAGTCGGATTGAATCCCCATCTTTCCGTGGGCTCAACCTCAGTGCTCACTTCTCCTCCCATACTTTTTTGGGCGGAGTAGTCGACCACTATCCACCCTACCCCCCTACCACTATCCACTACCCTTTTGCCTTTCCCTTTTTTCTTTTCTTTTTTCTGTTACTCAAGTTTTACTTGTTTCCCCTCGCTCCCTTATTTCACTCTAGCACGTCTCCTAGTGCTCCCGCAGAGAGCTATGTCCCTCTCCTTTGTATCCATCAATGTTAACACTCCGCAAAAGAGGTCCCTTCTACACAGTACTGTAAAGGATTTGAAAGCTGATTTTATATTTTTACAGGAAAACGCATTTTAAACAAGGCGACCATCCCTCCTTGTCCTCTCGTAGATTCCCCACCGTGGAATATGCCTCCCTGCCCGTGAAGAGGTGTGGAGTAGCTGTCATGAGTAGAAATTCTGTGCCTTTTCAAATTACAGCATCTAGCCTAAATTGTGAGGGCCGCTTCATTATATTGGTGGGTCAGGTAGGACATCAAATTATTACTGTGGCAAATTTGTACGCTCCCAATACAGGGCAGACTAGCTTTTTTAACAAATTTTTCTTGAATTAAGTAAAGTACAGAGAGGCCTTCTCTTGATAGGGGGTGACTTTAATACTATTCTGTCAGAGGAACTGGATAGGTCCAGTATGCGGCATGTCCCTCTACCTACCACTCAAACAAAAGCGTTAATTAAACATATGGCTGGGGCTAGTCTATTCAACTTCTGGAGGGCCCATAATCCTTTTTCCCGTGACTATACCTTCTACTCACACCCACACAAATCCTACTCCAGAATTGACATGATAATAGGCTGTAGTAAAGTTATACAACTTCTCACATGTATAGACATACTTCCTAACCCTTGGTCGGACCACTTGGTAGTTAAAGCTTCGTTTGATCTCATGAATAAATCTAAAAGCAATTCGTCTTGGAGATTAAATGAATCTTTGCTGAAACTGCCACTGTTTAAAGAACAGATGGGTTCTCACCTACAAGAATATTTTGACCTTAATCTGACTCCTGACTCCTCTCTTTCCACGGTATAGGAAGCGCACAAATCAGTCATTACAGGGGCAATTATTAAATTTGCTACTTTCCGTAAAAAACAGCAAACCTTGAAACTAAATTCTCTTACAGCCCAATTGCAACAGCTCGAGGGTATCCATAAACAAAACCACTCAAATTCAGTTTATAAGCAAATTCTCTCTACTAGGGGTGAAATTCAATCTTTGTTAGTGGAAAAGACTGAACGAGCCCTTCGCTGGCTCAATCAAAAATTTTATGAAAAAAGCAAGAAGTCTGACAATATGTTAGCAAATAAACTGAAAGCCAAACGTGCAGCACAGGCAATTATGGCAATAAGAGATAAAAAGGGTGTGTTGAATTACGACCCAAGTCATTAACGATTCTTTTCACAGATTTTATAAATCCTTATAATAACTAAATAACGAAGGGATCCCTTCACCTCATTCACCGTCTATTATTAAGCAATTTTTAAAGACTTGTAACCTTCCAAAACTAGATGGGTCTATAGCTTCCAAATTGAATGAGGATATCACTGGGGAGGAGATTAAAGTAGCCCTTAAGTCCCAAAAGTCATCCAAGGCTCATGGCACTGATGGTTTTACCATCTCATACTATAAAACCTTTGCACATATTCTGACTCCGCACTTACTCTCTACTTTCAATTTGATCCTCCGAGGGGAGAAGTTTCATAGAGACACCACACCTTCCAATATTATAGTCATACCCAAGCCCAACAAAGACCCCACAATCTGCGCCAACTATCGGCCCATTTCTCTGCTAAACATGGACATCAAGCTATTTGCTAAGATCCTGGCAAACAGATTGAATAATCACCTGCCACAACTTGTAGACCCAGATCAAGTCTGGTTTGTCCCCAATAGACAAGCCCTGGATAACACCAGGTGGTAAATGTATCAATGTCCGGATTCCTCAACTCCGACGAGATCGGCGTCTTCAGCGATTAAATTTAAAGGGAAGTTTCCCTTTACAAGGCAGCGCCGCTTTAAATTTAAGCGCTGAAAACGCCGAGCTCGCCGGAGTTGAAGAATCCGGACATTGATACATTTACCCCCAGGAGGACTATAGATTTGATTTCCTATATAAACCAAACCAAACTTCCTTCTGTAATTTTATCTTTAGATGCAGAAAAAGCCTTTGATAGGCTCTCTTGGCCATTCATGTTTCAAACCCTTCAACCCTTTGGATTTTGTGGTCGCTTTCTTAAAGGCATTCAAGCTCTATACAACAACCTGTCCTCCTCGGTATCGACAAATGGCTTGAGTTCATCCGTGTTTGGTATTAACAATGGGACAAGGGTGCCCTCTCTCCCCTCTTATTTATGCACTTTGTATTGAACCACTTGCTGCTCGGATTTGACTGGACCCAGATGTGAAGGGAATCCAGGATAGTAGTAGATAATATAAGATTTCGTTGTTTGCAGACTATGTCCTCCTCACTCTATCCGGTGATTAAACCTCCCTTCCTAATCTATTCACGGAATTGCAGAATTTTGGTTCTCTCTCCGGATATAAAGTAAACAACTCCAAATCGGAGGCGCTTGCATTACACCTTGCGCCAGACGTAAAGAAATTATTGGAACTTAACTTTGAGTTTCAGTGGCGACTCCGAGCAATTCGTTATCTGGGAGTTTTTATTACAACCTCCTATGAAACTTTGTTTCAGGCTCACTATCCCCCTTTGCTATCCACAATAAAACAAGATTTGCTGACCTGGAGCTCTCTTTACATCTCGTCATTTGGGAGGATAAGTACTATTAAAATGAACATCTTACCTAGGTTGCTATACTTATTTCAAACCCTCCCGATTAAAGTACCAGATTCTTTCCTGAGATCTATTCAAGTTATCTTTGGCAAGTTTGTGTGACAGAGTGGGAGACCCAGACGTAGTAGGCTCTGTTTAGCCAAATTTAAATATAATGGGGGCTTGGGCCTTCCCTTATTTGACAAGTATTATCAAGCCACACAATTGACCCACCTCATTTCTTGGCTTTCGCCGGTAGGCCTCAAAAAATGGGTAGATATTGAAGAATTACTGTCCCCAGATATAGGAGTGTGCTTCTTACCCTGGATCCCTGGGAGTATCAGACCAGCCTCAGCCTCTGTAACCCCCTCCATCTGTTTCACGCTGGAGATTTGGGACGAACTGAATAAACAATACGCACTGGCCCCCTACCCCTCTCCACTCATTCAGTTGTGGAGACACCCTTGTTTCCCACAGGGCTGCATTAAGGCATATGCTTACCCTTGGAGGAAAGTGGGACTAGATTGATTTTTTTTCATCTGATGGGTGAACACGCACCATGTTCCTTCACAGATCTGAGTGACAGGCACGTTCTTCCAATCAATCTGTATTTTCACTACTTACAAGTAAAAAGCTTTATTCAAGCCCAAACACAATCGTCCAAGCTGCGTTCCCCTACACCCTTTGAAAGACACTGTATTTACAACCCGGGCGGCCGTGGCTACATATCAATCCTGTACAGTTCTCTCGTGTCCTCCTCATCCCCTTCCATGGAACCGTTTGAACGGGCATCGGAACAGGGTCTTGGAGTAACTCTGGACGAGGAGGGATGGTCGCTCATTCGACAAAAGATTTCAAAGTCTTCCATTAACACAGCCATTTGTGATAAATACTAGACATATACTAGGTGGTACATGGTTCCTGCGAGACTACACTCTATTGTTACTGGTTCAACAGGTTACCTCAATCAAAGTGTCTAAGAACCCGATATCGGTGTTACTGTATAAACCTATAAAAGGGATCTCGAAGTCATCGGATAAACTTGTTCGACACATATATAATGCAGATAAGCTACAGTTAGCTAGTGATTGGAAGAAAGCTACACAACCCTCTAGAGAGGCTGTTATAAATAGAACCTGGCACATTGCCTCCATGAAATATATGCCAAGTTTTCTCCATGACACAGTTCCAGCTTTCCACAAAGTGTGGGGCCCTTGGTATAGTTTTAATAATAGCACTATGTCAGGCCTCTTATAAGCCTTATATGCTCTCTCCCCCACCCTTCTTTTTCTTTAACACCTTTCCTTTTTCAATACTAACCAGGCATGTAAGGTTCACGAACAGAGATGTATCCCTAGTTTGGAATGCCCCTTCCTTTTCCCCCCAGTTCCCTTCCCTTCTGCCCCCTAACAAAATAAATAAGAAAAAAAAGTCTAGCAGCTTACCCTACTTGATATTTATTCCCAACCTTACTTAGTCTATCTTTGGTAGGGGAAAAATCTTCACTATCTGTCTTATTCGCTCTTTAGGCCTTTAATACCCAGCTACCACTTGGAATGTACCACATTGTGAGAGTTACATCTATGTACTATGTCTTTTTTGTTTATTTCTTTTTTTCTCCATCTCGGTGAATTGTATATTCTTGGTACTCGATTACTGTCATTGACAGGTATTGTTGGGCTTTATGTCTACCTGCTGTTATAAATAAAAATAAAAAATAGGACTGCCAGAATAAAACTTCTCTTTTCTGTTATGGCTAATGGCTGTTCTCATAAACTTGCAGAACTAGGAGGAGAGGTCTTCACCTTTAGCAGCCAAATTTCCCATAGAGACTAGTTTCGCTAACTGGTACTCCAATGCCCCCAGGTCATAAACTCAATGTAGTGCAAGTTTATGAGCAACACCGCAGCACGGAACAGGAGGTGATGACAGGAAGTAAGAATTGTCAGGAACAAGCCGGGGTACAAAGCTAGAAGCAGACAGCGAGGTGAGGTGCAGGCAATGGTCAGGGCTAGCAGCAAACAGGGATGTCCCGGTCACAGGCAAGGGATAAGGGCCACAAGCAAATAATCAAATGCAGGGAACAAGCTATAGGTCATACACAGTAGTCAAATCAGTAGACAGAATCACAAGCAGGAGCATGTCAGCCAACAGGAAACTGAATACTATAGCTGGCAGGGAGGCTAAACCCTCCTTGCCTTAAATACATATAACCACCAATCAGCAACTAGCACAAACTAGCAGAATTAATCAGCCTCAGATGGCTATTGATTAATTTGCACAAGTTGCGCACAGCGCCCATCCACCCATCATACATGACGAGGTGATCAGGGGCAGAACGTCCGGACCGTTGCCTTAGCAACAGCCAGTTCCAAACCGGAAGTGACATCCCAGTCGTCATAGAAATGTCTGGGATGCAGCCAGAGTAAGACGTGGCGGCTAGGGGCACCACCGCGGCTCGTAACAGTAATCCCCCTTGTGGAGGCGTCGAGGTACCACAACATCCAGGTTTTCCAGGAAACTTTCTAAAGAACACTTTGAGGAGTTTTGTCAGTGTGGAGGTGCCACCAGGGAACACAGGATCATTCTTCCGGACCGTAGCCTTTCCAGTGTACTAGGAAATTAATCTGCCCCTGAACTCTCTTGGAATCACAATGGATTCACATTGACTGGACGTGGTCTGTGTGATCTATGCACAACAGGTTTCAAGAGAGAGCAATGGAATGTGTTCAGAATTTTTATAGATGAAGGCATTTTGAGTTTGAATGCCACAGGGTTAATCTTTTGGATAATCGTAAAAGGTTCAATGAATCTGGTTCCTAGTTTCTTACAAGGCTGCTTGAGTTTGATGTCTTGGGTGGAAAGCCAAACTTTATCACCAACTTTTAAAAGGCAAGGTCTATGATGGCGATCCGATAGGAATTTGAATCTGAAGGATGCCTATTAAAGTAATTCTATCATTTTCAAATAAGCATTGCATAGGCGATTGTATTGTGTTTCCAACGCACAAAGTGATTTATTTTACCAGATGTAAATAGTTAACAGTTCAATACATTATTATATTATGATACAGTACAGTACAGCCAATACCAAAAAGATACATACATACCGCTGCGCTACGCTGCGTCCAGACTTCGGGTGGGTCCAGGGTAATTAGGTCATAGGCTTGTTCAAACAACCCCCTCAGAGGCGGAGGTCAACATTCCAGATGAATCTCCCGCCCAGAAACCAGTTACAACTAGTCCATTAGCATTTTACAGTCTGATATCAATCTGACAAGATATTGCCTAACATCAATAACTAGAGTATGCAATATGCGATCTCTTCGGCGATGGAACCGGACAGCTGCTGATGTAAAGGGGGTTAATATGATATCAGACATGACACATTTCCTATAACCTGAACCTTAAATAACACTGAAGTGTACATATAATCATAATATTTAAACTAATAATAAACTAAATACTATCTGCTCATAAATTACTGTGTAACAGAACCAATATGAATATGAATTATGTGAATAACTAAATGTTGTAATGCGAGTGTGTATGTGCGTATTTTACCTTGCGACCGCCGTATGCCACGTGTAGCGTGGCATACTGAGTGCAAGCGACCAATAAAACAATATTAACCAATATACTTTCGTTCATCCAATTATACGACTTCGACATGCCTAAAGTAACTTACAGTGCATTTCCTTCCAATAATTATTATAAGCGAACTTGGCCCATGGCAGTATAGAGGACCAATTTATCATGAAATTTATGTAACGCTCCGGTCCCGCAAATAGTACCTGTCTCGTTACCCGCATTCCATTCATCTGGAAACTGCCATGTCCCAGCATCAGACACTCTTCAGTTCATTCATTCAGCTATATTCAGATCTGTGCAGGTGCAAGCCTATTGCACTTCAGGACCTCCTTCCTCTTTTTCATTGGCTAAGCACTTCTAGAGCACTATTTAAACCTCCTAGATTCACCTGTCTGATGCCTGTTCTTCAAGCTCACTTCCTGCAGCCTGTGGTTTTGGTTTCTGTTGTCTGTGTGGTTTGCCTGTGTTCCTGTCTGCTCTCAGTTCGTGGCCTGTGCTGAACCATCGCTGCTCCAGTACCTCTCTTACCATTTCCAGTGTACTTCATCGTGACAGCTCCGGTTCTCTCATCGCTACCACTCAGAGCCGCTACTACACCTGTGACTCCTCAGCTGTTTCCGCGAGTTATCTCCACTATTCCAGCCTGCTCTCAGTCTCTGACCGTGTTGAACTATCGCTGCTCCAGTACCTCTACTACCATCGCTAGTGTACTTCATCGTGACAGCTTCAGTTCTTTCATCGCTACCACTCAGAGCCGCTACTACACCTGTGACTCCTCAGCTATTTCCGCGAGTTATCTCCACAATTCTAGCCTGCTCTCAGTCTCTGACCTTATTGAACTATCGCTGCTCCAGTACCTCTATTACCATCGCTAGTGTACTTCATTGTGACAGCTTCAGTTCTTTCATCGCTACCACTCAGAGCCGCTACTACACCTGTGACTCCTCAGCTGTTTCCGTGAGTTATCTCCGCTATTCCAGCCTGCTCTCAGTCTCTGACCGTGTTGAACTATCGCTGCTCCAGTACCTCTACTACCATCTCTAGTGTACTTCATCGTGACAGCTTCAGTTCTTTCATCGCTACCACTCAGAGCCGCTACTACACCTGTGACTCATCAGCTGTTACCACAAGTTACCTCCGCTACTCCAGTTGCTCTCAGTCTGTGGCCGTGTTGAACTCTTGCTGCTCCAGTACTTCCATTACCTTCTCCAGAGTACTTCATTGTGACAGCCTCTGTTCTCTCACTGCTGCTTCCCAGAGCCGCAACTACTTCTATGATTCATCAGCTGTTGTCCTGAGTTACCTCCGCTTCTTCAGTGTTCTCAGCCTATGTCTAATGTTGAACTTCCTCTGTTCCAGTATCTCTAGTACCTGCTCCTGAGTACACCATTGTGACAGCTCCTGTTCTCTCGTTGTTATACCGCAGAGCTCCTATTCTCCTAGTGACTCATTGGCTGCTAACCATCAGCCTATATTATTGTTGTTCCTTTATTTGTACCACTTATCTGTGGACTCCATTGTCTCCATCTACTTTACCTGGTTCCCCCACATCGTTCTGCTGTACACTCACTCACGGGACCACGACCTGCAGGTTTGGTGCAGCTAAGACTAAACCTTCTTGCAGGAGTTTCTGGTGAAAACCACCTGCCTGTTTCACTCCGCGCCCATGGGTGGGCCTAGCTATGTTCAGCAGAGCCTAGAATTATGTAAATAACTAAATGTTGTAATGCGAGTGTGTATGTGCGTATTTTACCTTGCGACCGCCGTATGCCACGTGTAGCGTGGCATACTGAGTGCAATCGACCAATAAAACAATATTAACCAATATACTTTCGTTCATCCAATTATACGACTTCGACATGCCTAAAGTAACTTACAGTGCATTTCCTTCCAAGAATTATTATAAGCGAACTTGGCCCATGGCAGTATAGAGGACCAATTTATCATGAAATTTATGTAACGCTCCGGTCCCGCAAATAGTACCTGTCTCGTTACCCGCATTCCATTCATCTGGAAACTGCCATGTCCCAGCATCAGACACTCTTCAGTTCATTCATTCAGCTATATTCAGATCTGTGCAGGTGCAAGCCTATTGCACTTCAGGACCTCCTTCCTCTTTTTCATTGGCTAAGCACTTCTAGAGCACTATTTAAACCTCCTAGATTCACCTGTCTGATGCCTGTTCTTCAAGCTCACTTCCTGCAGCCTGTGGTTTTGGTTTCTGTTGTCTGTGTGGTTTGCCTGTGTTCCTGTCTGCTCTCAGTTCGTGGCCTGTGCTGAACCATCGCTGCTCCAGTACCTCTCTTACCATTTCCAGTGTACTTCATCGTGACAGCTCCGGTTCTCTCATCGCTACCACTCAGAGCCGTTACTACACCTGTGACTCCTCAGCTATTTCCGCGAGTTATCTCCACTATTCCAGCCTGCTCTCAGTCTCTGACCGTGTTGAACTATCGCTGCTCCAGTACCTCTACTACCATCGCTAGTGTACTTCATCGTGACAGCTTCAGTTCTTTCATCGCTACCACTCAGAGCCGCTACTACACCTGTGATTCATCAGCTGTTTCCGCGAGTTATCTCCGCTATTCCAGACTGCTATCAGTCTCAGTTCGTGGCCTGTGCTGAACCATCGCTGCTCCAGTACCTCTCTTACCATTTCCAGTGTACTTCATCGTGACAGCTCCGGTTCTCTCATCGCTACCACTCAGAGCCGCTACTACACCTGTGACTCCTCAGCTGTTTCCGCGAGTTATCTTCACTATTCCAGCCTGCTCTCAGTCTCTGACCGTGTTGAACTATCGCTGCTCCAGTACCTCTACTACCATCTCTAGTGTACTTCATCGTGACAGCTTCAGTTCTTTCATCGCTACCACTCAGAGCCGCTACTACACCTGTGACTCCTCAGCTGTTTCCGCGAGTTATCTCCGCTATTCCAGCCTGCTCTCAGTCTCTGATCGTGTTGAACTATCGCTGCTCCAGTACCTCTACTACCATCTCTAGTGTACTTCATCGTGACAGCTCCGGTTCTCTCATCGCTACCACTCAGAGCCGCTACTACACCTGTGACTCCTCAGCTGTTTACGCGAGTTATCTCCACTATTCCAGCCTGCTCTCAGTCTCTGACCGTGTTGAACTATCGCTGCTCCAGTACCTCTACTACCATCTCTAGTGTACTTCATCGTGACAGCTTCAGTTCTTTCATCGCTACCACTCAGAGCCGCTACTACACCTGTGACTCATCAGCTGTTACCACAAGTTACCTCCGCTACTCCAGTTGCTCTCAGTCTGTGGCCGTGTTGAACTCTTGCTGCTCCAGTACTTCCATTACCTTCTCCAGAGTACTTCATTGTGACAGCCTCTGTTCTCTCACTGCTCCTTCCCAGAGCCGCAACTACTTCTATGATTCATCAGCTGTTGTCCTGAGTTACCTCCGCTTCTTCAGTGTTCTCAGCCTATGTCTAATGTTGAACTTCCTCTGTTCCAGTATCTCTAGTACCTGCTCCTGAGTACACCATTGTGACAGCTCCTGTTCTCTCGTTGTTATACCGCAGAGCTCCCATTCTCCTAGTGACTCATTGGCTGCTAACCATCAGCCTATATTATTGTTGTTCCTTTATTTGTACCACTTATCTGTGGACTCCATTGTCTCCATCTACTTTACCTGGTTCCCCCACATCGTTCTGCTGTACACTCACTCACGGGACCACGACCTGCAGGTTTGGTGCAGCTAAGACCAAACCTTCTTGCAGGAGTTTCTGGTGAAAACCACCTGCCTGTTTCACTCCGCGCCCATGGGTGGGCCTAGCTATGTTCAGCAGAGCCTAGGAATCAATTTCCAGGAAGCCAACCGTGACAATTTAGATATGTACAAGCGCAAAAATTGTTCCAAGGACTAGCTTATTCTTTGTTTGACCATTGGACTGCGGATGGTAAGCAGATGGCAGGCTAACCTTTATTCCCAGTAGAGTGCAAAAGAATCTCCACGAGAGTGACAAAGTGGGACCCCCAGTCAGAGACAATGTCCTCAGGGAGACCGTGTAAACGAAAAATATGTTGAATAAACAATGAGGCCAGAGTTTGAGTATCAGGTAGTTTAGATAATGGTACAAAATGAGCCATCTTACTGAAGCGATGCACGACCACCCGGATGGTATTGTGGCCAGAGGACCATGGAAGATCCACAACGAAGTCCATTGAGAGGTATGTCCATGGTTTTACTGGAGTAGGCAAAGGTATTAACTGACCCGAAGAGCTACTTCTGGATGATTTGCTCCTGGCCCATTCTTGGCAAGATAGAACATAACTCTTGACATCGGAAGACAAAGTGGGCCCCTAAACCCGACGTGAGAGGGCTTCAGTGGTCTTAGATATACCTTGGTGCCCTGCAAGTTTGTTGTCATGATATTCAGCAAGTACCGCTTTCCTGAGATGAACAGGAACAAATAATCTAATGGAAGGAGTTTGGGAAGGAGCAATCCTCTGAAACTGGCGAAGCGTAACTCAAAGGTCTTGAGTCAAAGTAGCATGGTTTGAGGTGGATGGAATGATGGTTTGATGATGAGGAGGCTGAGCATGGTTAGGTAAGAAGCTCTGAGACAATGCTTTAGCTTTGATATTTTTTGAACCAGTCCGAAAGATGATTGAAAAGTTGAAACGAGTAAAATAAAGAAGATCCATTGGGCTTCTCTAGGATTCAAGGTCTTGATAGCCAATAATTCACGATTGCCTACGTCAGAATTGATCTCAGCGGGTAAACATTTCCGGGGGAGATACGCACAAGGGTGCAGTCTTTGATTCCTCGGCTCCTTTTAGGAGAGAATAGTTCCAGCCCCAACATCTGAAGCATCCACTTCAACAATAAAATGCAAATCTGGGTTCAGATTCCTGAGAACCGGAGCAGAAGTAAAGACGTTTTTGAGAGCTGAAAAACTTGCCAATGCAGCTGGAGACCAATTGTATCTTCTATAATAGTTGTCAAAACCTAGAAATCTCTGTATAGCCTTTAAGATTGTGGGAAGCACCCAGTCGTGGACTGCACTGACTCAGGATCCATAGAGAATCCACTGGGGGAGATAACATAACCCAGGAAGGTCACACGGGTAACTTCAAACTCACACTTTTCAAGTTTTGCGTAACTGTAGTTGAAGTTTCTGAAGCACATCCTAGACATGCTGACATTGCTGAGTCAAAGATTGTGAATAAATCAAAATGTCATCCAAATAAACCACAAGAAATTTGCCATAGAATTCCCGTAGTACATCATTGATAAGATCCTGAAAAACTGCAGGGGCATTGCAGAGACCGAATGGCATGACCAATTATTCATAATGCCCCGAGTGAGTATTAAAGGCTGTCTTCCACTCATCTCCCTCTCTAATCCGCACCAAATTATAGGCACACCGTAGATCAATTGTCGAAAAAATTGTGGCTAATCTAAGTTGATTGAAAAGTACAGAGATGAGGGGGACCGGTTACGTAATTTTGTTCAAACCATGAAAGTCAATGCAAGGTCTCAAACTACCATCTTTCTTACCTTCGGGAGATTTTTTTTTCCACATACTGCTCCATTGCTTGAGTCTCAGGGATAGAAAGGGCATAAAGAGGTCCAATAGGCAATTTAGACCCAGAAATAAGGGCAATTGCTCAGTCATAGTCCCGATGAAGTTGAAGAGTGTCCACCTTATTCTTAGAAAATACATCACGATGGTCCTGATATGGAGCAGAAAGAAGTTCAAGTGGGCCGCAGAGCTCGGAGAGACATAGTCAAGCAGGAGGAGGAACAATCAGAACTCCAACGAATGATCTCCCCTTTCTTCCAATCAATAAGAGGATTATGGCTTTGAAGCCATGGATTCCCTAAAATCAAATGGGCAGAAGGGCATGAGATCAGATAGAACGAAAGGGCCTCTTGGTGGAGGATACCCACAAACAATTGTAGAGGTGGAGTCTTGCCTCCAGTCAAGGGGTTGCCATCCAAACCACAGACAGTAATGCTGGACTCCAACTTATTGGATGGAATACCAAATGTCCAAGCCAGCTCAAGGTCAAGGAAGTTACTGGCTGCCCTGTTATCAAGAAAACCTGAAACATCAAAAGACTGAGCACAATAGATGAGCCAAGCTGGAACCAAAACAGAGTTTTTTGAAGAGATTATCTGACGACCTAGACACACCTCTTTACCAACACCTAGGCCTGTTTTTTTCCCAGCCTATTGGTACAGGCTCGAAGCAAGTGTCCCTTGTTGCCACAATACATGCAAAGGCCCAGAGAGCATTGTCTGGAATGTTCTTCTGAAGAGAGACGATAGGCGCCTACCTGCATGGGCTCCGAAATGTCCAGCGGTGCATAGTATGAGGTTGGCGGAGAACAAGAAGAGACGGACATATCTCTCTCTCCGCTTTCCTTTCCTTGATCCTACAAACAATCTTGATTACCAACTGCATAAGGTTTTCCAGGAAAGTTAATATAGGATATTACACTAAAGAATCTTTGATTTGCTTAGATAGACCTCGGCGGAATTGACTCCGGATTGCTCAGTGGACCATCGCCTAAACTCTGCAAAGTATTTTTCGGCGGTGCATCGCTACTGTTTCAATGCCTGAAATGAGACTCTGCCAAGGCCACCCTGTCCGGGTCGTCATAGATCAAACCCAAGACATTAAATAAAACATCAACTGATTGCAGAGAGGGACTTGTAGGAGGAAGACTGAATGCCAAGGACTCAGGGTCACCTTGGAGCAGAGAGATTATGATGCCGACACTTTGTTGCTCAGAACCTGAAGAACGTGATCTTAGGTGAAAATAGAGCTTACAACTCTCTTTAAAGTTGCATAATAAGACTCTATCACCAACTAAACAAACTGGTAAGTTCAATTTGGGCTCCACTTCGGGCCTTGAAAGAGCTTGCGAGTTTTAGAGGCTTCTTCTTGCGCAGACAACCTGTGCGAAAGTTCAACAAGGAGTGAATCTAAAGACATTTCTCTTGATGAATAAGGTTCTAGGTCTGCTCTGCTGTAACAGACAATACACTGCATGATGCATCCAATATATATGTGCAATATAAAGTCACAGAAGAATGCACAGAAAAGAAAACTAATGTCACCTGTTAATAATAGTAATTAATGACAATTTTTTTTCAATAAGATGTTTATAAGGATGTTATAAATGTCTACTGTACATAAAATGCATTTTTAAAATTACTCTTGATTGCAGACACATGTTTTATTTGCTTATGTGACAGCCTATTGATTGTGTTCACAAAGATAAATAAAAAACAAATACGTATAAACAATAAATACTTAATTCTCTTGTGTACATCAGTGCTTTAGGGATGTCCACTCAGCCACAATTTCCAATTTATTTGTCACATATGAAAAAAGAAATTAATATAACATAGTGGGATATTGTTTTAATGATATTGTGTACACTTATCTATAATCTTATAGTAAATTAATATTGTGGCTGGATTACGTGGAAATGACTTACCGTAGATGTGGCCGGGAGGGTTAATACCTGGCACCAGAGGGGTTAAACCCGAGCGCTAGAGGATGTAAAAATGTATTAAAGGGAATGTTTATTAATTTATATATATATATATATATATATATATATATATATATATATATATATATATATATATATATATATTTAATGTATGGGCGCTTTGGCTCTGGTTAATAACTGTCACCCAGAGCCGTAGAGGATAAGTCCTGGGTGCTCGGAGTGTAAATGCATTTATTTTGATATTGACAATGTATTGATTTATTATGAGATTTTGGAGGAAATTTGTATCTGCAACTGTCTGACGAAAGGATCCCATGCTAATTAATTATTTTCATGTGAGTGACCAACATTTGTTTAGCCTGAATACACACAGCAGGGACCAGTTACCTTTCTTTGCTGAGTAGCTTTTCATCCTGAGTCTTAGAACCTGTCTGAATAATGGAATAGCAAGTGATGTGGAAAAGCACAGATTGATGTAAATTATGTTAAAGAGTAAAATTGCATTAGCTCCCAGCTTAGAGAATATATCACATCCTGATGTTAAATATCTGATGTAATATCTCAGATGTTGTGGTACCACTAGCAGCACTGTAAAGAGGTGTTAATTCCTCCAGGCGGACTAATGTGCATGCTGCATGATCCAGCCTGGATTGGTTAATGGGGCAGGAGGCTGGATTACCTCCTGCCAGGATAAGGCGGCAAAGCCGTATAAAATTAGCCCTGTTTTATCATGTAATGTAATTATTCAATCTGTAACTTCTGGAAAATCGCTAGTACCTGAAACTGGTGTGTAACTGTCTTTATTAGGACTGCTTGAGCTAATAAAACAACACTGCTTCAAGATCCGTCTTTGACTCCTACTCTCCTGCTGTAATTTTTGTGACCGACATAGATTAGACCAATCTAATCCATTATCCAGCTGTTCTGAGGTTGGAACTCAGCATCCAGTATCAACAATCTAATATATACAAATATCCTAGCATGAGCTTCCCTAACTATAAGATATATAGATGCTACCACAGGAAAATAGAAAACCTCAAATCCTATAAAAGTTAAATAGTACAAGTAGGATTCCCAGGCAAAAATAGAAAATGTTAAGAAATACACATTTAATGGGTAGATAAAATATTTAGTTCCGGCCAGAACATGAACAATGTCATCAAACATTAAGTGCACAAAAATTAAACATAAAAGTATAAAACTGATCTTCACTGAAAACAGGCTCACTCAAAATAAAGATATGCAAATGGAAGCCTGATATTCATAAGCACTTAGAGGTATCAATATATGAGTCTATAGGAAAAACTCCAGAATGAGTCTTATATGTTGCAATCCTTTTGATTTTCAAAGATAGGCAGTTTTTGTAGTGGAATTAAAGTATAATCCACACAAGATCCACATTGTCAATCCAGGCAAGATCTGCAATTTCAATCCTTGTTGTAGATCTATGGAATAGATCATAAGTGCCTACGCTTTGCCCGCTACCCTGCAGCTCTGGCCAGTGTGATAGGCCAAGGGGAACCATTCACAGCAATCTTGATCTGAAAGAAGAGGTCAGGGGTACCATCCCAGGTACCGAGCAAGGGGTTGCACTAACAGCAATAGTGACCCAGAGGGAAGCGGTTCTAGATGCCAAAGATGGACGCTAGTGGTGGCAGCATAGCCCCTCCTACTGCTTTGAGGGGCGCGCAATTGGGGTAAAGAAACGGGATGGCGGCAAGGCAAGCCCAGCCGGTCTCCAGCACCATCACAGGGTGGGATAACCCCTGTTGGCTATTCGTGCACCAAGAGAGCTGAGTTAATCAGAAGAGGAATAATTGCAGCCAGGAGAACACACAGGATGTTTGTATATGCCAAAGTGTCCAGGGCAGACAATGAGACTTTGTGTAGTGCAAAGGGCATTGATATCAGGTATTCGCCAATCAGGGAGAAGATGAGAACGGCGCTGGGAAAATGGCACCTACAGCACTATACGCTGGTGGAGGAAACTGATGACCGCAGTGGCCAAGCCGGCAGCCTTGTTGAAAGCCAGGAATAAGGTAAACCAAACCCCTGTACCAACAGCCCCAGCTCCTCTGTCCTATGATGCAGGGCAGCTGGGCTAAGGATCCAGCTGATGGCCTTAGGGGGCAAGGCAACTGAAGCCTAGTAATCCCAACATAGACCCCCCTGCAGAGTGTCCTGACTTAGACGATAATGAGGGCTGCAGGAAAGAATTCAGGGCAGCTCAGCTCTCTGATCCCTTGCTACAAGGCAAAAGGCGCCAAGCTGTCAGCGGCCTTCCAGGGATGGAGGTGGAGAGAGTGACCTAGCATAAAAGGTTGATGTACTGGCTAACTAGGAAGGTAGATGGGAATAAACTAGTCTGGGAACAAGTTCAACTGGTGTTCCCATGGAGCATTCACACGCAACTGATGTCAGTTGCCCCTGAAATCCCCATGGCTGGACAGCATGGGAGGGACCAAGCGCTGAAGTGCCTGACACATAACTTTTTCTGGCCTAGAATGTAGGATGACATCTGGGCCTAGTGTATGTCCTGTGGCTTGTGCTCCTCTCAGGTCCTTGGCAATAGTTGGAGAACTTTTCCCACAAGTGGCTGAGGACATTGTTATGTCGACTACCTGTGGTCAATAAAGCGTGGAAGAAGTACATCCTCACCGTGGTGGATTACGCTACCTGTTATCCAGAGACTGTGGCTCTGTATGCTATCACTGCGGAAAAGGTAACTGATGCGATGCAAGGAACACTTAGTAGAGTAAGTTTCCCTAGTGAGATCCTAACTGATCAAGGGAAACAGTTCATGACTGAACTAGTCCAGTGTGTCTGGGCAAAGTGCGGAGTACGGCAACTTCGCAGTGTCCCCTATCATCCCCAGACTAATGAACTGTGGAAGCGGTTCAACAGCACTCTGAAGCACATGCTACAGGCATTTGTAACATCGGCGGGTGGTGACTGGAACACTAACTGCCTGTAACGATTGTCTCAGGAAGAGAGCCCTGGGGATAACCGTTTTAGCCTGGTTTAGCGCAGGCCAAACAGAGACGTGGGGTCTAACAGGTCCACTGGTCTTCACTAAGAACCGCCTGGCTGGGAACACTAAGGTCGATGTCCTTTGATCAGCCACTATGTAAAACACAGTGGGAAAATGGAAATCCGAAAGCAGGACAGCTAGCCGAGGACTGGTACAATGGTGGTAACTAGATACAAAATCAGTATGCAGAAGGGAAGTCCACTGTCAGGTTGGAATCTGGTAGACAGTAAATAGTGCAGTACAAAATCAAGATCTGAGAGAGAGCGGGCAAAACAAGGAAGGACTGGTACTTGAGGGGTTAACAGGCAGAAGCACTATCTAAGAAGGAATCGCAAAGAAAGCCAAGGTCAGCAGCAATACAGCATAACAGGGAGTCAATAAGTATAAAGGGGGTGGGCTACCGCGCTTCCTATTAAGAAGTAAGTGAAAATTGCTGCCTGGGGGACGGAGTACCAGGGTAGTCCCAACCCTAGATAGTAGCTGATGATATGGAAAAAGTAGTCCCCTATGATGCAGGTATATAAATAAATATGTAGATGATGTGGTATAAGGTGTAGATTGTGTGTATATCGATAAGTATAAAGCTCAACAAACGTCTCCTTACATAGGGTGATGAGTGGTCTCAGAGTAAAAATGCTGAATGGATGATATGGTGTAATCAGCATTTATTGCTCAGCGTATTCAAACAAAAGCTCAGCAGGTACCTTGCTGAGAGTATCAAAATACATAACAATATATATCTTTACAAGCCGTGAAGATATTCAATAAAAACATGGACCATACACAATTTAAAATAGACACAGCCAAAGAAATAGTTGTTCACTTGTTACTCTGGTTAGTGCACTATGTGGTGTGCAAAGTCCATATGAATAGAGTCTCTTGAGGGAGAGTGGATCAAATACATGACATTGGCATCCATAGAAGATCCAATAGAGTGGATGCGCTTGGTCCAGGAGTAGAAGTTCATGGTACAACAAATAAAGGACTTACCCTAGGAAGGGAAAATAACTGGGTCCTATTTCATAGCCTTTCTGTGTCCAGTAGCGTGGATGGTGATAAAGCGATGTATAGTCCCCTGCGAGGCGGAGAGGTCGCGGCCGCAACTCAATCCAAATGCGCATGTGCATGCGTCCGAATGGGAGAAAATCCTTTCCCGTAGCGCTGAGAACGCCACGATACGGACAGCATGTATAGACGTGTAACCAACGCGTTTCGCCGAGCAGGCTTCCTCAGGGATAGTGTTAATGCCCATGACTTCTTCTGGAAGGTATATATAAGGCGCCATTTTCAGTGATAGGTAGGTCTTTCAAGCCCCCTATTGGTGCTCATCGATGTAAACACAGTCAGTGGTCCAATGAAATTGAGAGATAGTCATTGTGGGCGGAAAGTTGTACAGATGTTAACAATTGGTCCTACAGTATGATTGATGTATGCAGTGGTTAAATGGTGGGTATCGCAGGGAAGACAAACATCACACATAGACATGGATTAAACAACGAAATACAGAAGGTCAATAAACAATGCAGAGTATGTTCTGAGGCTCAGTCTGAGATAAAATAATGGTAAAAAGGATCAAATGATTTTGATTATTTATAGATGCGCTTTTTCTTCTTTCTGCATTGTTTATTGACCTTCTGTATTTCGTTGTTTAATCCATGTCTATTTGCGATGTTTACCTGTTGGAAGGGTGTAAATGCTTTAGGCTTACTTGGATGACATTGCCATTATTAGTAAGTCCTGGGAGGACCATCTGAACCATCTAGGGCAGGTGTTGGAGAAAATTTGGTGGGCAGCTCTGACCGTCAGGGCAGACAAATGTGAAATGGGACAAAAGGAAAACCTGTAAGAGCGCTATTCCTTCCCAGAGAATAGATCTAGATATCACATATGCAAGCACATGCAGCGTTGGTGTATGGAGCACATGAAACAATATAATATACTTCAACGCCTAGCTAAGGCTGAAATGCGATGGATCCATAAATTAAAGACCTTATCACCGAGAGGTCTTAATATGGATTTTGAGTTGAAATGTTTTTTATGATATTTCATTGTATTTGCTTTATTTTTTATGGGTACTGACTATGTTCCTCCTTTCTTCTTTCCCATATTTGACTACATTGGAATGACCATATGCGGATCCCTGTCTTTAAAATGTTATTTTTCATGTTGTGTGTGAGACTGTATTTATTGACCTGTATGGCCATTAAGCAACACCTGTAATTAGGTTTCCACTATGATAGATTATTATGTTAGGTTTTATTGAAAAATACCCTCAGGGTATATATATATATATATATATATATATATATATATATATATATATATATATATATATATATATATATATAAAATATATTCAGTTTCTAGTAGAATGAAGTGCATAAGTACACTGTGGATATTGATTTGTAAATTTATATTATGACAATTATTTGTTTTAATGTCTGTCATTATGTATTTCATGTGTGATGGTTTTTATTATTAATATGTCATTATTGATGATGCATCTTATTGCTAGCCTGTTATATCTGTCAGAGCTATGGTACTTCATTCATTCAATATAAGACATCAATAAGGACTGAGCACACATGCGCATTGATCTCAACATCCAAAACTCGTTTTCGGATGTGAATGAAGGAATGCCGGAAGCATGAATACTATTTAAACAACCCCCGGGGCTGAAATCCGCTACCTTGAGAAAGATCCTGACGTGGATCGAAACGCGTTGGTGGCGGTGCTGTCCATGTGTATCTTATCTTCAGCTGGCGGCCGTTTGAGACGGAGAATACCCGGACTTTTCATCTACTCCTGCTGATATGTGCTTTTCTGTCTACTGTTTGGTACGAGTATACTATTACTATTACTTTTTTTTATCAGTTATTGAAGACTTATGTTTTCTGTCTTAGGAATAAAAAACGGTTTTACACTGTATCAATCCATTTTTTTCCTGGTGTCTAAACGTCTGTGGATGGCGGAGGCGCTTGAGATCTGACTGTCACTCACCGGACTGTGAGTGCTACTTCTCGTGTGTTTAGGAACCGTGGCTGTCCGCCATCCTGAGGGTCTGCGCATGTGCAGCCCTTTCTAGCCTTCAGTATCTGTTGCTTTTCATTAATTGGCTGATCAGGCAACACTCCCTATTTAAAGCACCTGAGGTCAATACCTCGTTGCCTGATCTTGGAGTCTCATTCCCATGAGCCTCTGAAGGTGTTCCTGTGTTTCCTCGTGTATTCAGCTCCTGCTGATTCCTGTTATTTCATTGTGGTTTCCAGACCACTTCAACTCTCCTGTGTTCATCGTGTCTACAACAGCTGATTCCTATCCGCTGCCTCCGTTGTTTCTACAGAGTTCCTACTCCCTTCAACTCTCCTGTGTTCATCGTGTCTGCAACAGCTGATTCCTATCCGCTGCCCTCGTGGAGTCTACAGAGTTCCTGCTCACCTCTACTCCCCGATGTTCATCGTGTCTGCAGCCAGCTGATTCCTATCCGCTGCCTCCATTGCTTCTACAGAGTTCCAGCTCATCTCAACTCTCCTGTGTTCATCGGGTCAGCGCTCCGCTGCTACCATCTCTGCTACTGGAGTTCAGACCGCCTCAACTCTCCCGTGTTCTTCATGTTCCAGCTCCTTTTACTACTGCTTCCAGAGTATTGCCTCGCTCATGCTGATTTACCTGCTGTGCGCTGCACCGACTTGATTGCCGCTTCCACCTTCCAGTGGTCTCTCCTCCTGCCGGCCTTCAGCCGTTCAGGTAACCCTGCACATCTCGCTGACAGCCTGTTCGCCTGAACCGCGGTATGCATACTTCTCATTGACTTTGCTCCTGTATTGCATATCTTGCTGGACTGAGTTGTGTTCCTTTATCCACTGAGACTGTCGCTACCATTGACTGTGTTTCCTATTTGCCTGGATTGTTATTGTGACTTTGTATACTTTAGCAGTGCTGCTCTGTTATCATTGTATTGTGATATCATCGTGGGATCAAGTCCTGTGTGCCCGTGTATACTCTGCATAGCATTCATCTCCTCGTGCTCTCCTCACATATATATTTCAGTGGTACAACTTGCTATATGCAGACCACTGATTCCTGTTCCCTGTGTCACCAGTTTCCAGTATCCTCTCACATAGCAGTGGTAAAACTTGCTATCCGCAGACCACTGACTACCCCGTTATCTACCTCCACCTGGATTCCATTCCTTCACCTAGACAGCGGTACAACTTGCTATACGCAGACCGCTGACTTTCACTGCCTTCTCGTTACCTCTGGACATTCCTCCTCACTATAGCAGTGGTACAACTTGCTACACGCAGACCACTGACTACCCTCACGTTTCCTTGTCCATCTAGTTCCTCGTGTACAGTTATACTCATTACCAATGCTGCTAGTCATAGTCTTTTCCTGAGCATTCTCTCACCATCTGCTGTTCCTCCGGTTCCGTTGTCACCCTGCTACCAGAGTATCCATTACCACCTATATTACTCTGGTAAGTTACCATCTGGTGATTTCCTGGGCAAAGACTCCTAGTGCCCATGACACTGACATATTTTAAGGATAACATCACTGTAATCTACAGGCTCATACTACATAGATATCTTGTAAGCAGCACTCCTAAGGGATCTGATGATGCTTGTCACTGATTGAAGAGGATTCTACCTATTCCTATGCACAAGGATAAGGGTCTATCCCGTTTGTGGAACTTTCCTGTTAGATGTTGTAGTCTTAATTTGACTATATTACTCTGTTTGTTTTTCTTTTTGTTTCATGTGCTCCATACACCAACGCTGCATGTGCTTGCATATGTGATATCTAGATCTATTCTCTGGGAAGGAATAGCGCTCTTACAGGTATATTTTTCTTTTGTCCTAGATTTGTGAGAGGTCAGTGGTTCTTCTCGGTATACCTAGGGCTGCTTTTCCTGGCACATTAGCACCATTTTGTTTCACTTTGTTGTTTTTAAATGTGAAATGGGGATGTCAGAAGTGCAGAACCTGGGCATTGTGTGGAGAGTGGCAGGGTTAATCCAGAACTTGCTAAGGTAGAGGCAATCCAAGACTGGCCGTGGCCCCCTGCCCAAAGGTAAGTACTGGTCTTGTTGGGGACTGCAGGGTACTACAGATGTTTTGTTCCAGACTTTAGTATTGTAACAAAGCCCCTAACAGATCTAACTAAGAAAACACTCCCCAAAGTATTGGACTGGACACCTGCTTGTGAGTTGGCATTTCAGTCGTTCGTTAAAGGAGCCCTGGCTCACACTCCAGTACTGTTTGTTGCTCAATCATGGCAAGAACTTTATTGTGCAAACTGATGTGTCACAGTATGGACTGGGAGCAGTACTTAGCCAGGCAGGGCCAGATTGGCAAGAGCACCCTGTGGCCTATTTGAGCAGGAAACTGCAAACCCCAGAGGATTAAAAAATAAATGTTTGGCCCTTGTTTGGGCAGTGAAGAAACTTCAACCTTATTTGTATAGATAACATTTTACCATGATGATTGACCATGATCCATTAAAGTGGCTACAAAACACCTCAGGGGAGAATGGTAGAGCCTTGCTCTTCAGATTTATGATGTTCATATAATTCACAAGCAAGGAACGGTCCACAACAATGCAGATGGACTGTCTTTGGAGAAAGAGCCGGAACCCCTGTGTTACCCCCGTTAACCCCAAGAGACTGCAGAACCAGGAGCCAAATGGTTGGGCCCGCTGGTGGCACACATGGAAAATGGGGGAGAGTGAGTGTTGCTGGAATCTGTAGAAATAACTTATTGTAGATGTGGTCGGGTACGAGAGGGTTAATACTTGGCACCAGAGGGGTTAACCCCAGCACTAGGGGATGTAAAAATGTATTAAAGGGAATGTTTTTATTAATTTAAATTTATATATTTAATGTATGAGCGCTGTGGCGCCAGTTAGTAACTGTTGCTCAGGGCACTGGGAGTGTAAATGCATTTATTTTTATATTGGCAGATTGTGGAGGAAATTTGTTTCTGCAACTGTCTGAGGAAAGCATCCCATGCTAATTAATTAATTTCATGTGAATGACCAACACTTGTTAGCCTGAAGACACAGCAGGGGCCCGTTACCTTTCTTTGCTGAGTAGCTTTTGTTCTTGAGTCTTAGAACCTGTCTGAATAATGGAATAGCAAGGGATTTGGGAAACCACAAATTTATGTAAATTTTGTTAAATAGTAATATTGTGTTAACTCCAAGCTTAGAGAATATATTGCATTCTGATGTTAAATATCTGATATAATATCTCAGATGTTGTGGTGCCACTAGCAGCATTGTAAAAAGGTGTTAACCTCTCCCGGCTAATTAATGTGCAGGCTGCATGAATCAGCCTGGATTGGTTAATGGGGCAAGAGGATGGATTACCTCCTGCCAGGGTAGTGCTGCAAAACTGTATAAAAAGAGCCCTGTTTTACCATGTAATATTTTATTTTTCCATCTGTAACTTCTGAAAAATCGCTAGTACCTCAAAGTAGTGTGTAACTGTCCTTATTAGGACTGTTTGAGCTAATAAAACATCACTCCTTCAAGATCCTGCTTTGATGCCTACTTACCTGCTGTAATTCCTGTGACCTGCAGATTAGACCAATCTAATTTGTTATCCAGCTGTTCTGAGATTGGAACCCAGCACCAGTACCAACAATCTGCCTGTTACCCTGCAGCTCCAGTGTGATAGGCCAGGTTGAAACATCCACAGCAATCCTGATCTGAAGGAAAAGGTCAAGGGTACCAGACCACATACCCAGCAAGAGGGTGCAGTAGCAACAATAGTTACCCAGAAGGAAGTGGTTCTAGGCACCGAAGAAGGAGCCTAGTCATGACAGCATAGCCCCTCCTATTGCATTTAGAGGGGCGCAATTGGGATAAAGAATGGGGACGATGGCAGGGCAAGCCCACCCGGTCCTCAGCAGATTGACAGGGTGGGATAGGAGGTCCAACTTGTCATAAAAAATGTAAATGTGTTCAATCTAAAAAAAAAATCCACTATCCTCTCCCCTTGATCAAGGTTAAAGACCCAGTTTACAGGGTTGAAACGCGTTGGATTAAGGGCATTCTTTTTCTTTTGGGACAAGAAGACAACTCTACCAGTAATAGCAACATCAAGATGAGGAGAATATCGCTGCATTCCCAGGAACTTCAATGTTATTACATCAGGCACTTCCCACATCCATCTGGTAGGCAGTCTTTACTACTCAATTGTGTTCTAGTGTTTTGATTTGTTTTGTTTTTTAAAAAATGTTTTTAATCATGGATTATGTTAAAATTCAGAATTTTAAACACTATCACACTAGATCTGTTTTTTTTCCTACACAATGGTAATTATCAAATGTATTTGGGAAGAAACATCAGTGAAATTGTGAAAGAGAGATTATCAAGAATCTTGATACAACACTGATCTATACCTAGCACTAGTAAGTGCAATCACAATGGGTGATTTTATGGTGAAGGAAGAAAACTTACATTAATTTTAGCAAAAGTAAAGGCATCTAATAAGGCTTATACATATAGCTACGTCTAGAAAGTGAATTCCCATTAGGGAACAGAGAGTGGAAAGAATATTTGAATTGAACACTCCCATTATTTACTATAAATTTATAGATATGTGTATACAATATCATTGAAACAATACCTTGCATTGTTATATTCAACTCTTTCTAAAGTCATGTGTACATAGCCGCATACTTACATTACCCCTTTAAGAGGTACGTTAACAGCGTCGCCTATCTCACTGATGTCATCAAGTCCCACTGACGTCTTCCTTCATCCTGATTGGCTGGAGTCCCTTCACATTACAGTCGTCGTGGATCATTGCCGGGAAGCAGCCGTCCGGACTGAAGATGTCGGGGTAAGTGTTGTTGGTGTAGTCAGCACCGTTAAGCCATACCACACCCCTCTCACATTGCCGAGTGCCATAGCTCACACAGAAAACTGGAGGGGTGGCAGTGTTCTTGTTACTCTCCAGTCACATTGGTGAAGTGAATGCCATTGCTCACAAAGAAACAGGAGTAGCAGACAGTTTTCTTGTCACTATTCAGTCACTTTGATGAATGCCATCGATATGGACTCTGACTCTGATCAGTCCACAGAAGAGCAGGAGCACCAAGCAGTTCCTGGCACCATTCATGATGATACTAGTCCTTTTATGTCATCTGCTAAAGCCTATGCGCAAGTGCATAGTGGTTTAAAGTCAGGGAAACACAAATGTAAAAAAAAGAACGCTTTTACCTTGGTAAAGAAAAAAACACCTGTGATCAAGGCAAAGTTAACTGTAGAAAAACATAAAATTGCCAACATGTCATTCTATACACACAGTGGGAAGGAAAAAATCCGGCCTTCGCCTTTCTGTATGAGTGCTAGTTCAAATTATGCAATTGTCAGTCTTCTAAGGTCTGTCATGACAATGCAAGATCTTGTCGTTCTGAGATGAAAAGCGGTGCTCAAAACTGTTATGTCTAAAAGCCAAGTTGGAAAAAAACAGTAAGGCAGTAAAAGAAACTGCATCTTCAGAAACTACACAAATACCTGACGACAGTCTATCCATGAGTGTCTAAACCTGACCTTTCTGATACTGTGCTCTTAAAGAAGCCTCCTTTCAACATTTCTGCAAATGTGTGGATGTGCAGCCCAAGTGTAGCCGGTGATGCACAAATTCAAGATGCCACTTTGAATTTGAAACAGGATGAGGGGGATATTTGTGTAGCTGACGACGGTGATAATAAGGATGTTGATGACGATGATGTTGTTTGTGTAAGTACTGCACCAGTGGAAGCAATTCTTGCCAGTGATAAGAAAAAGGCCATTGTCACGCCTGGGCATAAGACCAAAAAGTTCATCTCTTATGTGTGGAATTATTTTTACCGAAATCCTGTCAACAGTTGTCTAGCCAATTGTAGCGTTTGTAACGCCACAGTCAGTAGAGGTAGAGACCTTAACCATCTAGGAACCTCATCCATGTTACACCATTTGATGTGAGTTCATGGCAAGCTGTTGGGAAATCCTGAAACTAATGCTAAAAGAATAAAAACAAGCATTCCAGCATCAGCTAGCTCCCTTTATTCAGCTAGATCCCAGCATCTTCAATCTACACTGACTACACATTCCTCATCAATATCGTCACTAGTGATCAGAGTTAGTCCTGCATCCAAGTTGCTAAGGCTAGATGCCTCCTTCTGTATCCAGGATTCCTATAAATATTTCTTGGTCATTAAGTCTGCTGCTGCTGTAGTTCACAACAATTGACTGTTAATCCTTTGCAAGAGGAAGCAATTATGAAAGCTGTCACCCAGTTGCAAAGCGGATCACAGATGCCATGGCGATGATGCTAGTATTAGATCTGTGTCCAATATTCACAATTAATGCAGCTTGTTTTAGACAACTGAGGTTCTGTGTCTACCAAGCCCATTGGTAGCTAGTTTTGTGAGGGCCCAAACAAACCAAGCACTTCAGCCACAAAAGTGGCAGTCCTTGTCGCTAAAGTGATTGGTTTGTTAATCTGTACATGTCCATTTTAACATATTACCAAGGACAATTCCATCTTGCACTGTTTGACCTTTAGGCCTTGGTCTATCAGCTTGTGTAACAGTCAACAAACCGGTGTCAACAGTATTATTAGTTCAACAATTCAAATGGTGGATAGTATGAATAGGTAGACAATTCAAATGTGGGCAGTATTATTATAGGGCTAGGGATAGTGATAGGGACAGGGATAGGGCTAGGGACATTTCTAGAGATAGGGACAGATCTAGAGCCAGGGATAGGGATAGGGACAGGCTTAAACTTAGGGATAATACTGTCTACATTTAAATTGTCAACCTAATAAATGCTGTCTACATCTATATTGTTCTAATAATGCTGTTGATGTCATATTGTTGACTTTATAACTTTCTCTAGTCTGTTGCCCATCAATCATATTATATCAATCCGACAGAAGTATGGGTGGAACAATTCAATCTTGCACCACTTTTCTTTCCTGTCACTGCTGTGTGGTACTGGCAATGATTCCTAGATGTGATATAAACTGCTATGTGTTTGTGCCATTGCTCTAACCATCCTCTTGCTGCAGTCTTGCAGTTCATTGACCGCACTGCTAGCTTAGCTGCCTTAAGCCCATTGTTTGCTTGTTTTTGTGGGAGCCCAAACAAACCAAGCAATTCAGCCACAAAAGTGGCACTCCTTGTCGCTGAAGTGCTTCCTATGTGAAACTGTACCTTCTACCTCTCCTGTTTCTGTGTGAGTTTGTTAAACTTTTTTAACATATGGGTGGGTGCCCATCTTGCACCACTTTTCTTTTCTGCCATTGCTGTGTGACAATGTTTCCTAGATGTGCTATGAACTGCCGTGTGTTTGATTTAAACATATTTTAGCAATTTTTCAAAACAAGAAATCCAAATCCAAAACCAAAGCACGCGAGGGCAGTTTTGCTAAAACCAAAACATGAAGTTAATACAGATCCAAAATCAAAGCCAAAACCAAAACATGGGGGTCAGTGAAGAGTGAACATTTCTAGTAGCAATGAAGAAGTGATATTTTCAATGCAGAAAACATGGATTTATTGTACAGATTTACAAATGTAAGGGATCATATCAGCCTATTCTTTGACACTGGTCCTATCTGTTTAAAAGACAGAGCCACAGAGGATATCTAATTATGTTTTATGACATGTAGGCCATTGTTGAGTCTTGATGTTTCTTAAGTGAACTGCTTTTTTTTTTATCCAGGAATGGTAGCTATCAGTAAGTACAATCTCAGCTACAGTACACTGGCTCCCACCACATTCGTGTGCTAAATTTGTCAGTTCAACAGCTCCCCATAGAGCTGATGGCTGAACCAACACAGTTAAGTTAGAATTTTATCATCATTGGAATATGTATTTTAATGACTCTGCAACACTTAATAAAGACATCTGTTTCTGATAAGTGGTGGCTTTTGTATTTGACTAGTGCCTACCGCTACTATGCTGTCAATTTCAGCAATGTGTTTTTGTTTTGTTTTTTGTCTTTTCGCTTTACACTTTTTGATGGTTTAATATAGATACAATAGAAGTTAGTATACAAAACAAAAGGTACAAAGTGAATATACAACATTTCTGGTTGGTTTGCCACATATAAATGGTGAGGGGTTGGCTATGCCGCTTTTTTCTGCATCTTTATAGATGTCCGTTTTGAATTTTGGAATGTGAGTTCCACGCTCTAGAAGATTTTATTGAAAGGACTGCTACTTTTGGGATTTGAGCTCAAGTTCTCCTCCACAGAGCATCTGTCTCTGCAAATTTCCAAACTAAAATTATTTCTCTTTCTTCCTATCTGGGGGACACTGCTACCATGGGGTTTTAGCTGGGTAGTGTGGAGTTGGCACTTAACTAGTTAAACTCTGGCTGCTGACACACTCCTCTCCTCTGCAAGCCCCTGCAGCCAGTCAGTGTAGCCTAAATGCCCATGGAGTTGGGCTGAATTTTATTTTGCTCCTATTTATTTTATTTTATAGGCCGTTTTTTCCACTAGGATAGTGTAGAAAGAAGACAGAAGGGGACAGCAGGGCTGCTTTACTTACAGGACTGCAGAGCTGTCATGTAGTGAGAGCAGTGGCTCTCACAGAAACCGCCTTTCTTTTTTGCATGATGCTAGCACACAGAGCGGGAGAAGACACGGCCACATCATTTCCTGGGGACCGGCGCTGCTTTGAGGAGCATAGTGCACCTGAATCCAGAAACGATGGCTGCCGCCATCTTGGAAGCTACCAAGTCCCTTCCTCAGAGAGGAAGGAAGGATGGAGCTAGAGTACACAATGCTTTTAAGGCATTAAGAAGAGGCAGTCTGCGGGCTTAATAGGAGAAGTGCCGCAGACAAACTCTTATAAGCAGTCAGGAGAAACTGCAGACAGGGAGGAGATATTCTAGAGCTCCCCCTGTCTTAATCGGCAGATTGGTTTCTTTCACAGGGCCAAAGCATCGGTAAGAGAAGGAAACTTTTGCAGTCAAGCTTGGACAGACTTGGCTGCTGCTGGACTCCCTCCTGCCTGCTATACATTAGCCTGGATAGGCTAAGTATTATTTAATACTTATATTGCACTATACTTGATATATAAGAGGAGGTATACAGTGTCTTACAAGAGATATAGTGTTGTACTTACACAATTAACTATATTGGGTTTCTACTCACTAAAAAATGTATACCTATATATAAGAGGAGGTATACTGTATTTTACAACAGATATAGTGTTGTAGTTACAATGTTGAATATATTGTTCTCTACTCACTAAAAATGTATACATATATAATTGGGTTATAAAAAACTAAAAACTAAAAATCTAAGATACTACTGGTGACTTTGTCAGGGATTAGTAGTATTCTTAGGGGTCAATCTAGACCTGTGTGATTATATACAATACTTTCTATTCCTATTCAGTAATCATGTCTGATAAAGGAAAATCTACCAAAGCTTTTTTATTTTTGTTCAAAATGTAAAATAAAATTGCCTATGGGACAACAGGACCCAGGGGCCCTCTGCGTGGGGTGTGACGCGGGGTCCCAGGCTGCGCAGTCTCAGGTTTCGGCTCCTATAGCCATGGAGGAACCGAAGTGGACAATGTCTTTACAACAGTCTGTAGACTCTCTGGTGCAGCTTTTGAGCCGCCCAAAAGGGACTTTAGTAGAGGAACAACCCTCTACCTCGTTAGTTGGGGTAGCCCAAATGGCAGTATTGTCTCAACAAGAGGAGAATGTAGGTGTAGGTCCAAATGGCCTTCCATCCTCATTGGCTCCTTCAGGCTTTTCCTAGGGGGAATCGGCTTGGTCCAGTCCTTTGGTTAGCGGTATAGATAAATTAAATAGTTTTTTTAGACTACCCAGGACCATCGGGGTCTAGAAACAAAAGACACAAAGTGAGCCATCCTCTCTTCTTGGTCTCTGACTCTGTGGCGTCAACAGAGGAGGACAGGGAACTTATGCATGAGTCAGATTTCCAGACACAGGTCTTAGACCTAGATGACTCTAACAGGAACCAAGGTGTTGAGGATCTGGTTCTGGCAGTTCGGCGGGCTTTGGTCTCGTAGACATTGACGTGCCTAGACCAGTTAACCACGGGTTATTCAAAAAGGTTAAAAAACCTTTTACAGTAATTTATTTCCCCCCTTCTTCGGAATTAAGGGAGATTGCTGAATCAGCCTGGGCTCAGCCGATCGCAAAACGGTGGTTCCATGTAGGTTTCTGTCCCTGTACCCATTGCAGCCAGTTGACCTAGCACGCTGGGAACAGGTTCCTAGAGTGGATACACCGGTGGCACAACTGGTGCACTATTCTACACTGCCAGTTCAGGGCACCGCCAATCTTCAGGATGTCACTGATCGTAAAGTGGAAGGATTTTAAAAATTAATTTATGGTATAACGGGAGCCTCCTTTAGACCCATGCTGTCTTCTGCATGGGTTGCTAGGGCGATGGAAACGTGGGCTGACCAACTGGCAGAGGGATTGCAGAATTTGGACCTTCTTCCCCTGGCCTTACACCTGAAGAAAGCAGCAGAGTATCTGTATGAAGCAGCGCAGAATGCAGCATCCTTGCTATCTTCTATGTCAGCTACTGCGATACCGGATAGAAGAACTGTATGGCTTTGGTCCTGGAAAGCTGACGCAGAATCCAAAAGGGCCTTGGAGGGCCTTCCTTATTCAGGCTTGGTACTTTTTGGACCAGAGTTAGATAGCTTTATCTCCCAGGCAACAGGGGGGAAGAGTACTTCCCTTCTCGTGAATGTGATAAAGCCTCATACTCTGAGATTTAGCTCCTTTTTCCAACCTTTTTGTGGAGGGCCCGACTTTAGAGGCTAGACATGCAGAGGTAGGCCTTCTGGGTTTAGAGGCCTCTCCCTCAGCTGGTAGCAGGTGCCAGGCCAGAATTCCCGGGGAAACCGGCAGTATGACTCTCGCCCTCCTCTCCTCGCGGCCACGGGAGTGGGTTGGTGTCTGCGACTGTTCACAGAACAGTGGATAAAATCCTCTCCAGATCCCTGGATTCAGGGAATCATGGCAAGGGGATAGTAGATCTTTTAGTTCAAGCCCCTCATCGGTTCTTTGCAACTTCCTTGCCCCTCGACCACAACAGAAGGCAGGCTATGTTGCGCTGTGTAGATTCTCTTCTTTCAGCGGGAGTAATCTGCCCGGTCCTAGAGAATCGGAGATGCAAGAGATTCTATTTAAATCTCTTTTTGGTCTCCAAACCGGATGGTTCCTTCCATCCCATTTTGAACTTAAAGTCTCTAAATCTACACCTAAGAATAGACAGGTTTCGAATGGAGTCTCTTCGTTCAGTGATAAATTGGTTGGAGGGGGGAGAATTCCTGGCATCCATAGATATTCGAGATACATATCTGCATGTATCTATATGGGAAGGGCACCAGCCATTGCCCCGCTTCACGGTAGGAGCGGCCCATTACCAATCCAGGGCGCTTCCTATTGGCCGGGTCACAATGCCCAGAGTATTTACAAAAACCATGGCAGTAATGGCTGCTCGCCTCCGGTCTATGGGGTGAGCATAGTGCCCTATCTCGATGACTTGCTGATCAAAGCCCCCTCAGATCAGCTTCTTGGTCAGCATTTACACTTCATTTTAGAGCTCCTGCAGCTTCACGGTTGGTTGATAAACGTCCAGAAGTCGCAGTTAATATCTGTCCAGGGGATGATTTTCTTAGGTCTTATAATGGACACCAGAAGACAGAAAATTTTCCTTCCCCAGGACAAGGTTTGCTCACTACAAGACCTAGTGACCAAGGTCCTAGACAGTCACAAACCTTCCATGCTTCTTGCATGAGGTTACTGGGCAAGATGGTCTCGACCTTCGAGATGATCCCCTATAGAAGGTTTCACTCTAGATGCTTCCAGGGGGATCTCCTAAAGAAGTGGTCAGGTTCATCTCTCAACTTGGAGCACCAGAGGATACTGTTGTCCACAGAGGCACGTCTATCTCTCAGATGGTGGAAGAGTCAAGTACACCTAAGCATGGGCAGATCCTTTGCCCCGTGCTCCTGGATCATCTTAACAACGGATGCCAGTCTAAAGGGCTTGGGTGCAGTGACGCTACACTTGCACCTTCGGGGTCTTTGGTCAGAACAAGGAAGTTCACTTCCAATAAATATCCTGGCGTTGAAGGCCATGTTAATTGCTCTCAAAGGGACACAGTCTTTAATTCAGGGATTCTCAGTACGATTACAATCAGACAATGCCACGGCAGTGGCATATGTCAACAAACGAGGGGACAAGGAGTCCAAGGGCAATGGGCATATCAGCCCAGATAATTGCCTGGGCAGAAAAGTTTGTCCCATCTCTGTCAGCCGTATTCATTCCAGGCATTTTAAATAGGGAAGCTGACTTCCTAAGTCGTCACACAGCAATGTCAGGGGAATGGTTGCTCCATCCAGAAGTGTTTCAGATATTAGTTTGGGGCCTTCCAAGTCTGGATCTTATGGCGTTCAGACACAATCAGCATGTTCCCAGATTCTGTGCAAAAGCAAGGGACCCGGTGGTAGTGGACATAATGACAATACACTGGAATTTTCAACTGGGGTATCTTTTCCCTCCCATTCCAATGCTTCCCTGAGTACTCCGGTGGGTAAAGCAGGGAGAACTCCCAGTTATACTGGTAGCTCCCCATTGGTCCTGCAGGGTATGGTATGCAGACATCCTTTTCATGGCAGTGGGTCGAGGACTTCGTCTGCCTCTTTGCTACGACCTCCTTCTACAGGGTCCTTTTCAGCATCAGGACCTGTCTCGGCTGACTTTGACAGCATGGCCATTAAAGCCAGCCTTTGGCGGTCAAAAGAGTTTTCCTCCCGGGTGGTGAATACCGTTACGGGCTAGGAAACCAGTGTCAGCCCGCATTTATCATAGAATCTTGCACATCTACATTAAATAGTGTGAAGATTGGGCACACAATACAAGTAAATTTCGTTTGCCCTGGCTGCTAAATTTTCTTCAAAACGGTCTTGATGTAGGGCTCCGCCTTGGATCCTTAAAGTCTCGGCTCTTTCCATCTTCTTCCAGAAGCGTCTGTCGGACCTTCCGGAAGTCTGTACTTTTTGCAGGGGGTCCTGCACATTCAACCTCTTTTTCTTCCTCCCATGGCACCCTGGCATTTGAATTTGGTACTATCTATGCTACAAGAACCTCACATTGTTCCCCTACAGTCAGCGGACCTTACGTTTCTGACATGGAAGGTGGTGTTGCTGCTGGTCATAGCGTCGTCTAGACAAGTCTCAGAGCTTGGGGCTCTTTCCTGCAGGGAGCCTTTCCTGTTCTTCCATGATGACAGGGCGGTGCTTCAACCTGTCCCTTCCTTTCTACCGAAAGTAGTTTCCGGATTTCACATTAATCAGGAAATAGTGGTGCCAGTGTTCCAAGATGCTTCCGCAGGTTCCACCTTAGAATATTTAGACGTGGTCAGAACATTACGTATTTATGTCCAAAGAACTTTGGACATCCGGAAAAGAGGTTGGCCAGCTTCCAAGCAGACCATTGCTAGATGGCTTACTTTTACAATAAAACAGGTGTATCTTAGGGTTTACCAGACTGTGCCTATCCACATTATGGCCCACTCCACCAGGTCTGTGGGGGCTTCCTGGGCTGCTCGGAATGGGGCCTCAGCTGATCAGCTAGGCCACATGGTCCTCTTTCCATACATTCACCAAATTTTATCAGTTCAGTGAGTTTGCGTCCTCGGATGCTAGCTTCGGCCGTAATGTGCTATGAGCTGGGTATCCAGGACGGTCCCTCCCTTAGGGGGGCTGCTTTGGTACTTTCCATGGTAGAAGTGTCCCCCAGATAGAAAGAAAGAGAAAAAATGATTTTTATACTCCCTTTAAATCCCTTACTCATGGAGAAGATTACTTGCCATTTTCATGATAAAGAAAAAATAATTTTTATACTTACGATAAATCCCTTTCTCTGATTCCATTTGGCGGACACTGCGTTACCTCCCTTCTGTTCTTCCGCTGTTTGCTTCTTGGTTGCTCGACTCCCTTTCCTTGAGGGCTTTAGAATTACACTGGCTAGCTGCAGGGGGTTGCAGAGGGGAGGAGTCTGTCAGCAGCCACAATTTAACTAGTTTAGTGCCAACTCCACATTCCCAGCAACAACCCCATGGTAGCAGTGTCCCCCAGATAGAATCAGAGAAAGGGATTTATCGTAAGTATAAAAAATATTTTTTCTTTATCATGAAAATGGCAAATAATCTTCTCCATGTGTGCAATAAGCCATATTAGGTCATTATTGAAATAAATTGAAGGTGGCTCTGGCTGTTTGCTTTAGCTATTATACAATTAACTGTTGGCAGTCATTTAATCGGCTGTCACAATGCCGACAAACCTTCCAGAGACATTAAAATACTAAAATACCAATGACTATAACAGTGACAACAACAAGATGTAGACTTACCATCTAACAGACAGCACAAAATACCGACAGCGACTATTTCCTCCAATTTTAATGAGCGGCACATCTAAAATGTAACTTTTACAAATCTCTCCATTAAGAAATAACGTCACTTCTAATGGCCAGAGTGAAAATGCCGGTTTTAAAACGGCAATGGGCGGACCCGCCACCTGTATAATGTATCAGCTCTTGATGTAAGGGCTAAGGGAAATGTTACTGATGAATTTTGTGATTTGTTTTATAAAAAAAATAAAAAAATAGCTCACATTCCGTACACCACCCACAGCAGCAAGAAATGGCTCAAACCATGAGTACTTTTTGCTAGTAGTGGTCCTGCTACTTCTCTTACACGTACTAGAATACTCATTGCAAAAGCGAGTGCCCCACACTGTCATACATCTTATTCAACTTTCCATGCACCATCTTCTCGCTCTGAGTTTAGGTAGGGACGTTGACCATCTAGGCACCTCCTCCCTGTTACATAATTTGCAAGTTCATTTATGTAGTTTATAAAAAAAATGGAATATCATGCATAGTAACAAGCTGGCTTAGGGATAGCAATATTATTGTTGACCTAATAATACTGCCTACATTTCAATTGTCGACCTAATGTTGTTGACTTTCTGAATTTTGACCAAATGAATGGCTAGCCTTCGACTGGATACCCTCCTAATCAAACTACTGGAAAAGCAGCTGTAGAAGCTGAAGGAGGAAATGAAAGTGATTGATTCTGCTAAGTATGTTGGCCTTTTAGATCAAGTTCTTTATTAACTTCGTCAGGACCCAAGGGTTTGCAGAATTGTGAAATTGGATCACTACATTTTGGCAACCATGCTTGTTCATAGGTTTAAGTCATATGTAATGTATTTCTTTCCAAATGAAACAAATCTTCACAGATGCAAACAGCTCCTTGTGAGCAAACTGGCAGCTCAAGTCACACAAGACATGACCACTGATTCAGCTTCACCTAAAAATGCTAGTGCCAGAAAAACAACTTACCTTGTCTAAGAGCCGCACTAATGATGAGTCAACACATCACACCAATGTGAAAGATTATTACGATATCTGGTCAGGCTACATCTACACGTCTACCATGTCTCTAACTGATAGACTTTGTATTAGTAGAATGGTGGAGGACTACTTTAATTTAAATGTACAAATTAACATCTCAGACAGTCCCTTTGAGTTCTGGAAGGAAAACATTTGGAGCCACTTGTAAAAACTAGCTATGGTGTACTTAAGCTGCCCACCCTCCAGTGTTTAGCACAATCAAGAACATTGTGAGTGATCATCATAAGAGGCTAACTCAAAATGTTGAAAAATGAACAACAACTTGTATGAGGAATATCATTCTTGATACCAGTAACAAACAGAATCTGTAATGCTAGATTCCAGTGGGGATGAACTGATATTGTGTGAAGATCACATTGACATTAGAGATGAGGATGATGATGATAACATTGTCAACATAAAGAAAAATAACCAGTGTTAACCAAATGCCCATTAGTAAATTGTTAAAATCCCTGTCTATTCTCCAGTTCATCAACCAACAACTAAAAAGTTCTCTCTTGTGGGGACCCAAATAAATCAAGCACTTTAGCCACAAAAGTGGCATTTCCTGTTGCTGAAGCGCTTGGTTTGTTGAACTATGCATGTCCGTTTTAACATATTGGAGAGAGGGAGGGTATGCAGTCGACAGAAAGTCGACAACATTAGCTCGACAATTCAAATGTCGACAGTATTATATTGTTGGCATTATTAATAGGTCAACTATTAAAATTTAGATAGTATTATATGGTTAAAGATAGGTGTTAGGGATATTATTGTTGACCTAATTATACTGTCTATATTTCAACGGTTGACCTAATAATACAGTCTATGTATGTCATTACTGTTGAAATTCCAACACTGTCTATATTATGGTGTTGACTATATAAATTTCGATCACGTAACTGTTGAACTTATGTATTAAACCTGGATGGGAGGGCCCAAGGACAATTCCATCTTGCACTATTTTTACATTGGCCTTGGGCTATCATCTTGTGTAAAATGTCTACTGATGCTGCAGAATGACTCTCTCTAAAGTAACATGGGGTCCAAATAGCATCAAATTTGGGTTGCTTGTCATGTATGCATGTCCTTTTTAACAATTCCATCTTGCACTATTTTACATTATGGCCTTAGTCTATCATCTGCCTTTCTACAAGTGTCACACATGCTGTCTAACATTTAAAATATGGTCTTTCCCCCACCACCTCCCTTCTGGGTGCAGGACACCAAGGTTCACCCTCTTTTTTCTAAAATATCCATTGATGCTGCTATCCATTTATTACTGCCTCTCTACAACACATGCTGTCTAACGGTGGAAATTTTGCTCTCTGTCTTTTTCCAACCATTTCACTCTTTGTGTTGCTGCTCTGTCACCTTTTTTATCCAACAAGCTCACTGCAGCATTTTGGCCAATATTGGTGAAAATATTGACAGTTGTGAGGTGGTCATTAGAAAACAAATTGTAAATGAATGTTAATGATCTAAATACTAATGTAGGAACATAAACATCTCAAACTTTACCTGTTTTTCACAATTTTGTATGAAATCTAGATTTAAACCCAAAACACATGAGGAATTTTGACCAAAATTAAAACACAGGGTCTGCGTACATATCTATAAAGGTGATTAAAAAAATAAAATAATAATGCTAATATATGCAACAATGTATAAAGGAGCATAATATTTAAAATAAATACAATAACAATGCTGATGTATGCAAATGCTTTCAAAGGTTTAGAAAGACAATTTAAAACACCTGCACATGCAATTTGTTTTGTTGCTACTGAACCACATATGTGAAACTTTCACCTACCTCTTTAGCATGCAATAAAAGATCACTTTTAATAGAAATGGCACAATAGTGTCCCCCAGCAATGGTCTAGTATAATGTTGTTTGATGAGATGAGTGGTGTCATGTGTACAGGTGAATGTGCAATCATCCCATTAGATCGTGAGAGGCAATGCCTTGTTTGATCATCACTACCATCTGTCAGTTACACCTGCCCTGGAGTAGGTGCAAACCTTACTGTCGAAATAAAGCGTACTTATGACAACGCCAGAACTTAAATCGGGAGCAATGCCGGGTTATGGCACTTCATTTTAGCTGTAATATCAACTAGGGCGTATATGACTGTTGTAAGTTCCACACGTTTAATGAACTGTGTACCTTGATAAATGTTTAAGTAATTTTTCAGTAAGGAAAACTACCTTCATTTGGAGCACACTGTTATACAATTGTGTACAGGGGAAGGCTGGGCTGGTGGGCAGTGCATTGAGACGCTCTTTTAGTCGTAAATTATCGAAGCTCGCTAATCAAACTTCTGCCTGCATGAGAATGCAATTTGCCCATGAGGTCCAAAGGAGCCACTAAATTTAAATTAGAGAGCGTTTTATAAAGTGGGAATAGTTAAAAAAAACATTTGACATTGTTTTGCAATTTTTCTCTTTAACCCTCAGAGACGGATTGACTATCTGCTGAATGGTTGGGTTGATATAAGGTGCCCATACATATTGCAATTCTACCAGTGTTAGGTAATATTGAACCTAAGTGTCCACAAATTGCAGCATTTCTAGACTCCAAAAGACCACTTATCCCAATCAACATCTTAAAATGTTAATCAGGGTCGCTGGAAAATAGCTCAGATTAAAAGCACATCCAAACAAGTGTGCAGTCATCATCCAACAGCACTACTTGTTTCTTGTGGAATCCGCCCATTTAGTGCTCGGGCCTTCTTTCAGATTTGGTCACACACATATGTGGCAATATTGGATATATTATAGCAAGCCTGGCCAACCCGTGGCTCTCAACATATTGTGAAACCACAACCCTCCCAGCTATCATCTATCAATGATATCGCAATGCATGCTGGGGCTTGTAATTTCACAACACTTGGAGAGCCACAGGTTGGCCAAGTCGGTACTATAGATTTATCTGTACAGCTATAACAGTTGGATCCGCCTATTTAAGTACAACTTTTACTAAGGGGCATAAAAACAACAACAAAACTCCTATCTAATATCTTCAGTCCTGAAATGCTTCTGAAATCTTTACTGTTTATTTATGAAATCTTCTTATGGATCATCTGTTATGAGAAATACACTTTTGGGGCTTGTCCTCAGCATATACCTCAAAAATGATAAGGACATGTGTGGAGGTATAGCGAAGTAATGCAGTTTTCTACAAAAAAAAAAAAAGTTATAATTTGTGTGTGTACTTTATAAACAAATTACTGATATCGGTATTGGAATATGACAAGCACAAAGAGTGCCAAAATAGGCTCAGCACAAAGCCGAGAAAATCCTCAGTGGTAAAGGGGTTAACAGATCTACTGAGAGAGAAACCTTTTTGCAATATAAGTGTGTCACACCTACAGCAGTGTATAGTGTATATTGCTCTCTAGTGGAAACATTGTATAAATACAACAGCCTGTTTTATAAATATCTCACATTGTGTTAGAAGGTCAATGAAATATATCTGTGCTGCAACGAAAATATAGACATTAATATGTTTATTTCTTTATTTTCACATACTTAAAAAACATAGGCAAAGCAATATTAGATCCCTTACATTTACAGACAAACCAATGCAAATATATATAGAAGATTTTATCTCTCTCTCTATATATCTATATATATATATATATATATATATATATATATAGAGAGAGAGAGAGAGAGAGAGAGAGAGAGAGACGGGGAGAGAGACTTTTTTCAGTATGTGCAGTTGATGGGGAGTAGTATCTTTGGTATGAGAGTCCCTGTAATTTATATACGTGTTCTAGAGAGATCATAATATGCTCTCTTTTACCCTGATTTTAAACAACTATGCAACTATTAGAGATGTAATCATGTACCCTGTACTTTTTTGCAAAGTGAAGAAATAGTGCATGGTGTCGATGTAAACTCTAAATGAAGAGGTGAAGTGTGAATGTTGAAGGATTGTCAGTGCTCATTTTTTAGTGGATGACTTGAGTAAAGCTTAGACTTCAATAATTGGTTGTGCAATCTGCTTTGTGCTTAATCATGTGTCTACTGTTCCCCCACAATAACCATGCCTGACATGTTAATTTGATTAATTAACATCACCTCAGTATCAATTTACTGTCAGAACAAGTACTAGTGGCCATACATAGTGCAACCTTTTTGTTCAACCTAACTTCCATATGTGAGATCAGCGGCTACATATCTGGAGATACTGCAAAAACAGCAAGCATTTGCAGTGAAAGTACAATGAGACGGTAATAAGTCTTTATCATCAAACTCTTTACCTTCTACTCTTCAAAGAATGATGCTCACCAAAGTTATATTAGCACTGATGCAGTGTTTAGTCCAATTCCAAACAATAAAGGGCTACCTTTTTAACAAGGACAATCATATAAGTAGGACAAAAAATACCGATTTATAATTTGGAACCACACACATGAAGACTGTGCAAATGCCAAACTCCCAAAAGTTCCACGCATCATGGTAAGCCAATAACTGCATACACATACCAATGCAATCAGTTGATCAAGCAGAATGATATAGAGCCATTTCTGTCACACACATTGTGCAATGACATCCCATCCCAAATTGGATTACTTGATCACACCATGTGTGGCCAGATTTAATGGTTAAGCAGGTAGACTGGAGGCCACAAAGATTCCTATTGTGTCATAAGTCTGTATCATAAGAGAATGCCCAGTTGAAGCAAAACTTATAGTTCAGCTTAAGATGTTCATGCCAGCTGGATACTGGCACCAAATTAATAAGTGAGACCTTTGGTGGATTCAATTTCTGAAAAATAACCACAGTTATAGATAAACTTGGAGACACAGTCAGTCACTCCAGGGTTCACTCTTGTTGTGGCAGGTGACTCAGTTTCTTAGGTCCATGTATTTTTCCTTTGTAGAAAAACAAAACAAAAGACATCACTGGATGTTAAATTATGTTAGAACTAAAGCTAAAATATACACATTTGTTTATAAAATAGGATTTTTAAAAACATAATATAGTGTAATGTATTTTGACACAGTATGGAGAGAGAAACACTATGAAACATTTCCACTATGATTGGTTCCTAAAAGACCCGCTACACTGTTGCACACTTCTGGAATTCAAACTAAGATGGGGTATTGTCAGGCCGCAGGCCTATGGATTTTGAAGTGGAGCAAACACTAACCGGTATTAGCACTACTGGACTAACTGGCGCGGAGTCTAACGTGCCCCTGGTGTTCACCAGGCACCCCCGCAAGGAGGTTTGGACTTTGCTGCACAGGGCACGCAGGAGTAGTCGCCAAAGCCGAAGTCACGGAACAGTATGGGTCACACAGAAGAATAGGATTGTCGCTAAGCCGGGGTCACAACAGGAAATCAAACTCAGGATACTCAGGATACTCAGAAGAAAGGAGGACACGGAAGCCAGGAACACTGGTGGTGAACCTGTTACTCTGGCACCCTAATGGCGCCAGAGACAGGTTTAAATAGAGGTCTGGATGCACTGATTGGCGGAGAGGGAGAGGCGGAACCTCGTGGAGTAGCGGCGTCCCGTTGCTTAGCAACGGGACAGAGGACAGGGAGCATGCGCCCGAGAATCCGTAAGTGAAGCCCCGGAGCGGCCGACAGAGGGATCAGACGTCTGTTCCCCTGTCTGAAAGGAGATCAGCGGGGACGGCGTCTGACAGGTATACTAGTAGTTAAAGAAGAGAAGAAAATTTGCAAGCAATAGTGCCCTGTGTTTGCAAGCAGCTAATACCAGGGCTCTATCCTCAGTGTCACTCTAACCATAGATAGAATAAATCACCTGGTCTCCTGGTTGCTTCTTCTCTTGAGGTCCAGGGAGTAGCACAGATTCTTCAGCTGGTGAGTCTGGCTTCATTTCCACAACAATTTTATCTTTATCACCCAGTTTTGTACTAAACAAAATGTAATAGAGAAAAAAATATATTTTAAAATAATAAGCCAATTTTTAGAGAAAAAAAAAATCTGTTCCGGAAGATACCATTATCATCAGTTATTATTTATAAAACACAGTACAAGTGGTGACTAATAAGGTAATTTATGAAAAGCCCTATTGACACCGAAAAAGGATTTTTTTGCCAATGATAGAGCATTTTCTCAATTCACCCTATACAACAAAGTTGAATATATCGCTAGGCATCATCAGTGGTAAGCCCCACAGGCGGAAAGATTCGCTGGCTTTTGTCGATGATGACTTTGATGTAAATTTGTATAGGTAAGCCTATTGAACAAGTAGCGTAGCTATATCAGTTACAGGATGGCAATAATACAGTCATGGACAGACAGAAGTTTTGAGAATGACACAAGTATTGGTTTTCATAACGTTTGCTGCTTCAGTGTTTTAGACCGTTTTGTCAGATGTTGCTATGTTATACTGAAGTAAAATTACAAGCATTTCAAAAGTATCAAAGGCTTTTATTGACAATTACATTAAGTTTATGCAAAGGGTCAATATTTGCAGTGTTGACTCTTCTTTTTGAAGACCTCTGCAATTCGCCCAGGCATGCTGTCACTCAACTTCTTACCCACATACTGACTGATGGCCGCTCATTCTTGCCTAATCAATGCTTGGAGTTTATCAAAATTTGTGGGTTTTTGTTTGTATACCCGCCACTTGAGGATTGACCACAAGTTCTCAATGGGTTTAAGGTCTGGGGAGTTTCTTGGCCATGGACCCACAATTTTTGATGTTTTGATCCCTGGGCCACTTAGTTATCACTTTTGCTTTATGACAAGGTGCTCCATCATGCTGGAAAAGGCATTGTGATGATCCTGGTGTTTGCTGGACATTCTTGGGTGCTCTGAAGCCTTCTTACAACTATTGAACCTCTCTCCTTGAAGTTCTTGATGATCCGATAAATGGTTGATTTAGGTGCAATCTTACTAGCAGCAATATCCTTGCCTGTGAAGCCATTTTTGTACAAAGCAATGATGACTACACGTGTAACCTTTCAGATAACCATGGTTAACAGATGAAGATCAATGATTTCAACCACCACACTCCTTTTAAAGCTTCCAGTCTGTTATTCTAACTCAATCAGCATGACAGAGTGATCTCCAGCTTTGTCCTCGTCAACACTCTCACCTTTGTTAACGAGAAAATCACTGACCTGATGTCAGCTGGTCCTTTTGTGGCAGGGCTGAAATGCAGTGGAAATGCTGTTTTTGGGATAAAGTTCATTGTCATGGCAAAGAGGGATTTTGAAATTAATTGCAATTCATCTGATCACTGTTCATGACATTCTGGATGGCAAATTGCCATCATAAAAACTGAGGCAGTAGACTTTGTGAAAAATATTATTTGTGTCATTTTCAAAACTTTTGGCCATGAGTGCAGATAAAAATCATTTAAAAACGCTTTGAATAAAACATTTTTACGTTTAAGGTTTTTAAATATTTTCTGCTTTTTTTTTAAATCTATTTTAATAATTTATTTAAAACAAGTGTTTCAGAAAGTCTAAATCTGGGCTTTAAATACCACAGTACATGCATGACCTGGCTGCTGCTCGAAATATTTTTTATATTGTGGCGCTAAACAGCGATAAAAATCCCCTCATCACGGGAGAAACAGGCATATTTATAAATACTCCCCTAAGACCATACTTGCCAACTCCCGGAAACTTGTTGCGATTGGCCTCGCCCCGCCCCCTCCCACCCTCCAAAATGGTGTGATTCACCGAGAATCGCGTCAAATGACGTGATTCACCGAGAATCGCTTCAAATGACGTGATTCTCGGTGAAATCTTGGATCCGGGAGAAATGCCAGCTCCCCCGGGAGCCCGGGAGACTGACCCGAATTTCGGGAGTCTCCCGGACTTTCCGGGAGAGTTGGCAAGTATGCCTAAGACTCCTACATATAAGCATTAAGCCCATACGTATTACATCATGTCCAGCACTAATCCACTTCACCAACTCTCCCACTGTCTACACAAGAAACTTACACATAGCATTAAATCTCAAACATTACATTATATACCCCTCTGTTTACACAGCACACTAAACCCTTAAATTACAGCTCTGTACCCTGAGAACCTTACAAACACCACTAAACCACACACATTACACTGTCCTTTACTCTGAACATGAACACATCTCACACACCGCTAAACCCCCATGCATTACATCAATCACTACTATACACCTATATCTATATTAACCCTTAATGAAAAATTATGTCTATTAGCATCACATCTGTCAGTGCCATGCTGCACTTCTATCTTACCTACAATACCAGCTAATGATAGCTGTTGATCTGTTTGACTCCTGACCCACAATATTGACAAACAACATTAAAAATGGCACTCAAAACTCTGTACAATGTGCAATTGCATGTTCTCAGGAAATTCAAATTACATCCTCATAGATTTCCTCCGGGTCAGGAAGCTAAGTCTATTATATCAATACTGACATGGATCTAACAGTAGCGCAGTGGTTAGCATTGCTGCCTCACAGCACTGAGGTCACAAGCTCAATTATGACCAGGGTCCTAAATGTGGATTTTATGGGCCTGATTCATTTAGGAAAGTAAAGCAAAAAAATGAGTAACTTTGAACGTTGGAAAAACCATATTGCATTGCAAGGGGAGCAAATTAGTTTATTATTTTGTACATAATAGGAACTGCAATTGTTTTACATTAGATCTATTAGGTATAAAATAGGGGAGTCCTAATGGAGTCTCTGGTAACTCAAAAAGGTCTCACTTGATATAAAAAAGGGAAAGACTATATATATTTAATCAAATATAAAACATATCCCTTATTTTGCCATACTGCACATATTTTGTAAGCCTGTTTGGAGAATTAAACACATTGATTCCAGGGTAATTTTCTGACATTGCTCTGAATATGTAAAAAGAAATAAAAAGAGCTTTATCATTGTTAGGCTGACGGTCTGATCACCAACTCACAGAACCGGCCACCTTTTCCTTAGAGCTTTATACGCTCACTGGTACTCAGATGCCCCCAGGACTTAACTCTAGGCATAGTGTGAGTTGGTAATACAGGCCCGTAGCGGTAGGCCAGGAAGCTGAATAGAAGGCAGCAGATAGTCAGATGGTAGCCGAGGTTAAGGGTCACAAGCAAGCAGAATGGTCAGTAAACATGCCAAGGATCAGAGTCACAGGTAATGAAGTGGAGTCCAAAGTACAGGCCAAAGGGTCAGGGTCACAGGCAAACAGGCAAGTTCCAAACTACAGGCAGAAGGTCACAAAGTAAATCCAATAGCAGAGTATCCACAGGAACTGGGTCCAACAGACAAGACGGGATCAGGTCAGCAAACTTGGTAAGTAAGCGCTATAACCGGCAGGGAAGCTAAGCCCTCCCTGCCTAAAATACTAGAATCCACCAATCAGGGCTTGCCCTGAACCTACACTCAGGTGTAGGCTAATAGATAATGTACCCTGTTAATCAGCACACAGGCTGAAGATCCTGCACATGCGCCCGGCTGCTAGGCTTTCCGGGGCGCACAGAACCTAATTCGGCATCTGGCCGTTGCCCTGGCAAATTCCTGGAAGTGACTTCCCGGTCATCATGTAGACGACTGGGACACCCGAGAGAGAGAGGGGCGGTGAGTCACAGCGGTGCCCGAGGCCGCCGCGGCTGTCTAACAATCATAAAGGTTTACATCACTTCAGGTCTTGAAAAGTAGCCATTTCAAATAGATATAAACAAATAAAACACAGCACCAGCAGACCAAGACACAATACAAGCCTATCATCAGTACTAAAGGCAACTGCTTTATCATCTGACTAGTATACTGTACAGTGCAGAGCACCATCATATTGCGATTTGTATATGACACACAGCCCCATGCAAAAGAAAGGTTCATTATATTATGACTAGCATTTCATGTAGAGCACAACATTTGATGACCAAATTGTGTAATTTTGATGCTATTGCATCGCGGGGCTGTGCCAAAATGACGCAATTCGCTGCCCCTCATCCCCTTCCGTCCCCTCACACTCACCTCCCCTCCAGGATCTTCTGGGGTAAAGAGTAAAAAGTTTGTCATTCTGAGATAAAATGGTAACAGTAGCCCGAATTCGGAATATTAAGCAAATCACTACCATTTTGCTATCAGAGAACAGCCAACATTATCATGACCAGTAAGTCATGCACTCTACACGTAGTAATTACAGGGAGAATCCTCACATACCTAACTTTGACATACAGTTTAGCTATAGTCCTAGACTAATTACATGAGAATTTACCCTGTAATATGTGAGGAGAACATCCGGATCACCAGCCACACATTACACAGATATAATACATTTCATCGAAGTACGCACTACTAACTATACAAAACCCACTTTCGAAAACTGCAATGATCACGCACATTGGATGCATAGAGAGAAAATACCTGTTCTTAATGTAAGCATAAACATATGACTGGCTCATACAGTAGGTGCTATTATGCATATAAGATGTGCTACACTGTGTTAGCCTTGCTCTTCAGAAATGTTGTCATTTTATTTTTAAAATGTCTCAAATAGTAAGTCCAGGAAATATACTGGTTATCATGTTTGGGAGTAAAATGATTGAGATGCAAGGGTAAGTTAAAGGAGGAAATAGTATGTGAAAATTTTAGCAGTTTTTGCATAATGCACCTTTTGCACTTGTTGTATATCCAACTCTAAACAAGGTCCAATGTGCATTTACACTGAGACACAGTAACTGCAGCCATACCAAAAGCACATACAGAACAGACTCCACTTGCCCTGAAACATTGTTTCACTCTTATTCATTGCAGTACATTTGAATTATCCTACAGTTGAGCAAGTCAAGTCTTTTTTGTAATAGAAAATAAAATGTATAATGACAAGTGGTACAGTAAAATGGTCTATGGCAGAGGAACACTGTGCTGGTAAATAATACTGAATAAGGTCAGTTACATTGTATATCATGTGTGTTACTGAGTCATGCCAGAAGTGTAGTGCATGAGAAAGCTATCACATAACAGATAAAAATAAAAGCATGAGGATGAGTCATTTCATTCAGTAAAGTGCATCACTCTAGAGCAGATGTCGGCAACCTTTTTCCATCAGTACGCCGGCAAAAATTCTTATTTTATACCGCTAATATCATTATAATATTTATAGTAATGCTAACAAGAAATAAACTTATATATTATGCCACACAATAGTGCTCTAGTTCATACTATGCCACATAGTTGTGCCCCAGATCATATTATGCCTCAAACCTGTGCCACCCCAGTTTTATTCCATATAGTTGTGCCCCCAATTCCTGGTGTCACTCACACTTGTGCACCCAGTAGCTGTTATCACTGATACTTACCTTTGGAGTCCGAATTAGCATAGGGGTTGGCAACCCCTGCCAGACGTGACACACGGACCACTTCTGTCTGGCACACCGAGCTCCGGAGCAGTCAGGCTAAGCTGCCAAATATGGGTGAAACAGAGCTGCTACGCATTCACCCATCTTCGGTTTCTTTAGCCTGACAGCTCTGGAGCTCGGCGTGCCAGACAGAAGTGGTCCGCGTGCCACGTCTGTCACACATGCTGGGGGTTGCCGACTCCAGCTCTAGAGGATTCACAACAAATAAAGTATAAAGACAGAGATTTTGTCAAAAAGTTAATATTCTGTCAGCAACTACTCACATATCTTGCTTTCCAGAGCGTCCGCAAGGAATGCGCCCCTTCTTATAAAGGAAGTATAGTACAGCTCCAAGAATGGCCAACAGTAGAATACAAACAATGACCGCAACAATCACCACACCATAACTTTTTTCACTTCTGGAGCCTGCACAAATTATCACAAATATCACCAATTAGCCAATACATATTAGACACGAGAGTTGCTTCTCTTTTGGCATAATTACATATACCATACATACAATATTATTAGGCTGAAATATGTCAGAACCAGATTACATTCCATTCCTTATTAATATGTATAATGTTCGTTTCATCCACATTTGGCAGTTACAAGACATAATACAATGAAAACATCTATATTTAAGTTGATAATTCTGCATGTCTATCTTGTGTTTATGCATTAAAGACAGCAGTGGTTGTATAGTCTACAAAAAACACAGACTACATAAAAGTAGAACAAGATCATTTGTATGTCCATGACCACAAATGTAGTACTTTTCCTGTATATTTTGGTTTTTAGTTTTATAGACCCTGCCAGAAATGATAATTTGTTCAATGGCGAAAATGACCAAGTTAGTAATAAGCATTTGAATCTATATTGAGAAAAGATAGATTGCAGGGTAAAGAGTAAAAATGAAAGTCTTAGAGAGTCTTCTTTGACAGTAGATAGCAATTTACTGCATGTACACATGTTTTATGCTTTGTGTAAGAATCAGCGGCATTTCTGTCATAAAGGAAGATCTGCCCCTACAACACTAGTGAGAGGAGGAGATTGAGTTTAAATCCACTTGTAGTCTGAATATAAAAATGAAGGCAGGAGCCAATCAAGCTAAGCTCGTTCTCTTATAAAGTACAGGGGGAAAGCCTTCTGAGGGGGTCTTGGTTCTTGAACCTCCCTGCAGGTTTAGGGAGGAATATAACCATTCCCTGCAGCCTATGGAGGGGCAGGGCCATTAGGATGGTTACTGGATTATGAAGATGTAGTGAGGAATAAATTAATGAAGGAGATGGTCTAGGGAGGCAAGCTGAAGGCAAATGATTGTAAAAGGTAGAATAGTGATGTACAAAGCCAAAGTCAAGGGATTGGAGAAGTTAAAATAGTGGGGTACAAAACCGAGGTCAAAGAATTGGAGACGTAGAATTGTGATGTACAGTTACACAAAACAAGTCTTCTTCAAATCACAGGCAGAGAAATCCAAAACAAAACTTTTCCCCTGCAAAGGTTTGGTAGAACTGAAGGATTTTAAAAAGGCTGCAAACAAGTGAGACAAATTGTTCTGATTAACGTGACCTTTTTGTTGATGGTTAGGTCATTCAATTCAAGATAGAGGCAGGATTGAAGTTCAAACAACTGTGAGTTTATTTGAATATGTTGAAAACATCCAGAGTAACTGGTGATCATAAACAGAGAACAGAGGAACAGCTTGCTACTGATAAATAAACACTGACAGCTGTAATGAATTAAAAAAAACTCTAGAGACACTGGCAGTCTGTAGGATTTCACACAGATTAATAAAAGTTCAGATAGTAGAAACAGACACAGTACTCACATGATGGGTAGAAGGGGGATACCCCAGTGGAGTCCTGCACCAGAACTCTACCCACCCAAGAAATTGGGACTAGTCATTCTGGGTATTGGATACAAAGCACTGCAACAACTGTTCGAGAGATTAGTTGGCACGCTCCGACTATCTGTTTGATTGCTGGTTTTACTAAAATGAGAAGTGGAGTGAAATTCCCAGCCCTTTGCAGAAATCCCACCAAAACCTTGCAATAAACTGCACCCCTCTGTCAGATATTATCTCCAAGGGAAGTCTGTGCAGCTGGAAGAAGATGTAGGAGAGTTGGAGTGCCAATGGCAGGTTCTACATGTCTGCGAATTGGATTTGCGGGCTGGGGAGGTCAGTGAAGAAATCCATAAACACATGGGTCTATGGCCTCTGTGGAATGGACATGTGCATCAAGAGACCAGAAGACAGTGTCTGTGGTACCTTGGTGCATGCACAAGTAGTGCATGATTGGACAAAGGATGCAACATCCTTCCTTACAGTGGGCCACCAAAATGCTTGGAGAACCAAATCAATAGTCTTCGATCAGTTTGACCAGGATGCCCTGAAATCATGAGTCATAACCCCATTGCAGCACCTGCAGCTGGCAGCTGGGTGGAACAAACATCTTTCCTTCCAGTGCCTCAGATACCTTGGTGACTGCATTCATTGTAATTTGGTTCCTGTCCAGAAACTCAGAAAAAATAACCGCTCCCAGAATCAAGCCTGGAGGGATAATGCTTTCTCAATCAATGAAGAATCACTTTGGAAAAAACTGCCAGGAGACTGCATCAGCCTTGACGCTGCTAGACCCAGGCTGAAGCCGAAGCTGAACAGAGCCCACGTGTGTCAGGTTCTGCCTGCAGCTTTCTGCATTTGCATGCTGCTTTGTATTGGCAGCTCCCGCCTCCAGGACTTTTGGACTTGTTATATTAATATTTATCTGGCAGTACATCTATTCACCAGAGATGCTGCTATTGTGCTTTTCTTCTCATTATTAGGGGTTAACCTGTTGCACCACTTATCTACTGCACCTGGTGGTTCCCCATTTGTACCTGCGGGCTGGGGAGGTCATTACCTGTCATTACCTGTGCTGGTCATTGTTTTTCTGTTGCTATTCCTTATGGTATTGTTCTCCTGCTTCTCCTGTGCTCTGGGACTTTCACATGCTGCTGCTGACATCACTATACCGGATTTTTCTCCACTCAGCCATTCTACCTGCATCCACTGCATTACTTTGCTACCAGTATTCAGCTTTACTCAGAAATCCACGTGCAGTATGAGCAATATTCGGTTCATACTACTTTCTGTATTTTCTGATTAAAACCTGCTCAATAAACACCTTCTGCTTTCTACACATTCATAGTTGTAATTTCCATTGAAGCGTGACAACGTGCTTATCTTGAGCTTAACCTACTGGTTCTCTGAATATACTGCAGGTTCTTGTGGTCGGTGAGGATAGAGAGAGGGAATCTGGCCCAATCTAGAAGGTGTCTCTAAATGGTAAGGATGATGATCAGCAGTTCACAGATTGCCACGTTATATTTAACATTGACAGAGGTGAATATTTTATAAAAGAGAGAGCAGGGAAGGAGGATGTCTTTGTCATCCATAAGGGAGTGCAGGGTTCTTGATCCACTCTCTGACGCATCCACTTCAAGGCTATAGGCCTGACTGTGGATGGGATACAAAGGGGAACAGCTTTTTCAAGGTTTCAAAAGCCTGTTGAGTTCTTGGGAGTGACTTGTTTGGTCAAGGCCATGATGGGGCTAACTATGCTTAAAACATTTTGTATAAAATGTCTATAGTAATTGCTAAACCCTACATACCCCTGAATAGCCTTGATCTCTCTGGGCACTAGCCAATTGAGCACAGTGGAGAGCTTCTCCGGTTCCATTCTTATTCATTTTGCTGAGATGATGTGTCCCAGGATGCTTACACTGGACTGAAGGAACACTTTTCAATTTTGCAAATAATTGACTGTCCGTTAGCCTTTGCAGTACGTCTCTCACATGGTTGTTCCTTGAGCATGATAGAGAAGATAAGTATATCATCCAGGTAGATGAGGACTGATGTCTCCTGTAGGTCCCTAAAGAGGGGATTGATAGACTTAGTCAGTACACAGGCTGAAATGCATGATACGGTATATGTAGTGCCCAATCTTAGCATTGAATGCCGTTTTCCATTCGTCTCTCTTTCGGATAAGGACTCAGTTGTAGGCTCCTCGCAGGTCCAGTTTGGTGAAGACAATGGCTCGTCGGAGTCTCTTAAAGAAGTTTGAGGTCACTGGGAGGGGGTACAGATTTATTATTGTTATATCAATGAGCCCCCAATAATCAATGCAGGGAACTGTCCTTCTTAGTTATGAAAAAGAAGCCTACACAAGCAGAGGATCAAGATTCTGTGATGAATCCTCACTCTAAATTTTCCAGTATATAGGTGGTCATGGCATTTGTTTCAGGTTCAGACAGCAGATTTTTCCTGCCCCTCAGGGGCATGATGAAAGGCAGAAGGTCAATAAGGAAGTCCCATTCTCTGTGGGGTGGTAATCTTCGGGCAGCCCCTTTGGACCAGACTTAGTCACCTCATATTGGGGAGTTCTACATACTGTTGTCATTTCCGTTGGTTTTAGGCAAGTGTTCTAGTATAAGTTACCCCACCCTTGTACCTGTATTTTCCTCCAATTGATCACTGGGTTGTGAATGTAGAACAAGGGATAACCCAGGATGATTGGGCTCTTGAAGGTGTGGATGGCGCTGCATGAGATCAGCTTCTGGTGATGATAACCAAAACACATCAGCACCAGGATGGTCACCTGGGTTACTAAAGTTGGGCTTATGGGTTGTTCATACACAGATACTACAGCCATTGGAGACTGCATTCATTTATCAACTTATCCTCTTCATCATTATCATCTTATCATTAACTATTTATATAGCGCCACAAATTCCACAGCGCTGTACAGAGAACTCACTCACATCAGTCCTATTCCTCATCCCCAATCATTAACCTCTATTGAAATCTAATTCTGATTTATTTAAGGGGGAACATTATCTTTTACACTAAGCATGTAAAATAATTTGAGAGGATTAGCTGATACTTTATCTCAATTTCAGATAGACAAGCTCTGTTTACTGGCTGCCAGTGGCAGATAGAGTCAATGGTGGGACAGTCACTGGAAGAAAGCACTTGGGCAACATATAGTATGGTATGGAATGAGTGACAGATCTGTGCACAGATGGGTGGTTATTCTGATGACGTGCATAGGACTACTGTTTTGGTTTTTGTGTGGGATGTGCTGCACTTTCTTCAGTGAACCAGTGCATGGTTGGATAAGGTTTTCTGTTTAATTTTCGAAGAACAAAAGTCCTGAAAACATAATTTATATTGGCCAGTCTATGAAGGACTAAAAAAAAGGCAAGGTGAAAAGTAATGCAAGAAGGCCAGTGTCTTTTGAAAACCTTAACGTGGTAGTCTTGGGATATATATGTTCCTCTGAGTTCAAAATATTTTTTTTTTATTGGCTTTCTCTCTGGTCTTCAGGGCATCACAAAAAGGGAGCTGGTATGCAGGTCAAAAATGTGTAATAGTGGGTTGCAATGTCGTGATGCAAATCAGTCATAGCAAGCTTTGTATTTGCTTTACACTTTGGACTTAAGGGTGTCCAAGACAGGTTGGAAAGGCTTGTGGATATGCCTATTTGCAAGGCCAGGCTGTCAGATGAGAACATTAGTGTACTAGAGTGAGTATGAGAGTGTACGTCCAGTCAGAGAGATCCACTGCATATAGATGGGAGTTTTCTATATTGTTTTCAGTTCATAACTATTTTCAGACAGTGTTGGTGTCCTTTACAATTAGGAACAAATCCAGTTAAAAGGTGCAAATTTGCCCATGGACAATCCATATTGCAATACAAGGGCTGCCAATGCAATTTTTTTACATGTAGGGAAAATACTGCCTGATTTTGCATGTAGAGCACAAATAATGTAATGCATTATTTTAACATTGCAGTTTAGAGTTGAGCTAAAATGCACCCCATTTCCAACTCTAAATCTATCTGCAAATATAAATGAGGCCCTGTATTTCTCAGCTGGGCTTGTCCTTAGACATTCCTTTGAATTATAGTAGGAACAGAGGCTGCTAGTTGGGATTTACATGACAAGACAAATAACATGTTGGGAGAAGGGAATCAAGTTACTTTTGATACTATGTAAGTCCCAAATTGTTGTTAGTTATGGGTACCTGGTGACAAAGTAGAGTATACATAGGGTTACTTCAAGAATCTTTTTTAAAAAAGGTGGCTACATGGCCTTATTTAAAGGAAGTAGATTAACAGGAAAAGAGGATGATGTGAGGGATTATGGTGTAATGAAGTTGGTGAAGGAGATGAAAAATGGGATACGTGGCTTAAAAGTAGAGATGCCCACTGACCCCCGTGTTTTGGTTTTGGTTTTGGATCTGGATTACCTTCGGGTTTTGGTTTTGGCAAAACCACCCTTGCGTGTTTTGGTTTTGTTTGGTTCTGTTTTGCAATTTTGTTTAAAAATCAATTTTTTGGGCCTAAAATAACCTAATTTAGTGCTAAATATGACTTTTGGCAGCCAGAAAAATTATTGTTTCACACTGGGGAATATGGGACACCCAAAGCACTTGTAGTGCAAAATATTGTATAGATAGATACTGCTGCTAAATATGACTTTTGGCAGCCAGAAAAATTATTGCTTCACACTGGGGAATATGGGACACCCCAAAGCACTTGTAGTGTAAAATATTGTATAGATAGATACTGCTGCTAAATATGACTTTTGGCAGCCAGAAAAATTATTGTTTCACACTGGGAAATATGGGACACCCCAAAGCACTTGTAATGTAAAATATTGTATAGATAGATACTGCTGCTAAATATGACTTTTGGCAGCCAGAAAAAATATTGTTTCACACTGGGGAATATGGGACACCCCAAAGCACTTGTAGTGCAAAATATGGAAAAAAAATGCCTCCTCTATCCTCCTCTCTTCCTGCTCTAACAATTGCTAATAGAATTGGTAATAATAATAGAATTGAATAGAATGGAATTGAAATAATAATAGAAAGAATAAGGTGTAAAATGATTGCTCTGTTCCTGCTCTAACACAGCCTGTGACCTAACCCTGCTCTCTCCCTCTGTCAAATGGCGATGGATTGCTGTGGAGGCGGGTATTTATGCATTTAAAATATCGTGAGAACCGAGGTCTGAGATCCGACTACGTCACAATGACGTTTTGCCTCGATTTAGAATCCGAATGGGCGGGAGAGTACCGAGCCTGGGGTAGGCAAAGTTCGGGTGGGTTCCGATCTCGGGGAACCGAGCCCGCCCATCTCTACTTAAAAGACACTTAAGTTGGTTTGCTTGGTATGCTATCATGAGTAGCATATGTGTTTTAAATGTTACTTTTAAAAATGGTTATTTGCTGCTATGGTCTATTTGTTTACTGCCTGGTGTGGATTTTCTGTCATGCCTACGTTTTCTAGGTCGCGAGAAAGCTGTTGGGATTTGCAAGAGGTGAGGTGGTAGTCAGATGACTAGGCATATTTGCCATGAAATGGAATGATGTGTTGCCAGCTTTTAGTAGGCATGCAGAGGCTTACCATCTGTAATGATTTTGCAGTGGGACTTATGAGGGAACAAATAAGTAAAATGAAGGAGGACCTGTTAAGGTTATGGGTGTGTTTTCTACCAACACTACAATGGTAGAGTCAGAGATGTTGGTAAGGAGATGCTGGTAGCACCCCAGATATCATAAAAGTGTGAACCAAGCAAGGATTAAAATGAACAGGCTGAAGGGAAACTGTTCTGTAACTAGGGTGTGGTGGTTAGACACATTCAGTGGATGGTCTTTTTAACAGAGAAAGGGTGCATTTGATGGAGATTGATTAAGCTGTGTGGTGTTCAGGTGAAGTGGAGAAAACATTTGGTGTGTGGCGTGCTGCTCAGATTTGGGAGGGTCACTTTTAAAGGGGTTGTGACAATTACAGTTATGTTTTTTTATATAGGGAGTTATATACAGTATTTTTGGTTAAAAACATGTGATACTATCTGCTTTCTCCATTTATTTAATTGATAAATGATGTGGCCAATTTTAATTCACACAAATGTCGGTGTCAATTCTCAATGAGTTACAGGTATTTTATCATGTCAGTGGAAGAGAGTGGAATTGACACAATTGACACTGCATAGTCATGTAGAGAAAGGTGTTTTGCCAACTGCAATCCATTCAGTTTCTTTGGCCAAATCTACTTAAAGTGGTTGTAGAAGTGTCTTCAAACATTCCATAGATAAAAAAAAGGTAATTTCTTTGCTTTGATATCATTCCAACAAAGGAATGAAGCTATAAAAGACACAACTATTCAACATATACCCTGAACAACTGGATTTAGTCCGATTTGGCCAATATGGACACTGATCCTGTCAGGAACGAGCCGTGTGTGGCCATTTTTACAGTTGTTCTTACAGTCTCATCTAAAGCTTATTTACCTGTGTTGGTGATAGGAACTACCGTGGCTCCAGATTCTGTAAGGCAAAGTGAGAAAAAGATTCAAATTAGGCGATTAATTTTGAAAACTTCAAATTGTAAGTTATCTGATAGTATTGCTTTTACAAGCAGTAAGACAACTAACACTTCAATGATACTTTATTTACTGGCTATTAAACAAAAGAGGCAAATACGATTCTTCACTCATGAAAAACATATAGTACCTAGGGGCAGATTCAATTGGCCACATGATGTTCCTGAGAACATCGCGGGCGCGCTTTATTACCATTTATACCGTAAAAGTAAGACTTACTTTTGCTTTCACCTCTATGGTGCGCGAGCAAAAGTAAGCATTACTTTCACTAAAAAGAAATCATTGCATAGTGTCTCACGGCCGTTCCGGAACACAACGCAACAATTTGTTTACTAATTGAATGTTCCCCTTAATGTTTGATAGTTATTACACTCAAAAAACACATATTAAAATGATTATTGATTAAAATATGCCTATTGGAATTAATGATGAGAGTCGGGGCTGATGTCGAGCTGGACGTATAGACGTTCAAAAAATAAGTTCTAAAAAGTCACAAGCCTCTCAAGATGCAATCAACTCTATGATAGAACTCTACGCACCAGGTTTATGCCAGGTGTACATATACCTAGAAACACAACCAACCAGAGCACCAGCACAAGAAAGATTTGCTACATTTGTTTTGATAAAAAACAGATTTGTTGTTAGATTTGATTTAAATAAAAAAAAACCTCTAATAATGCAACTATAATAATCATTCTCGTGTATGAATGAAAGTGAAAAATAATAATTTTAAAATACCCCCGTGATCCATAAGAAAGCACCTAATAGCTTCAGAAGTGAATTCCCAATCAGAAGCAGTTAGCTCAATCTGCTGGCCAACATCAGCGTGTATTTGCCCCAGACCCCAGGCACCCACAATTAATGAAGATTATGACAGGCATACATTCGTCTCTTTGCAGTCTGCCTTCAATTGTAATTATGCGAATACGCCCTTACTGTACTAGGTCGGCGTTTGCATAACCCTTTCCTCCCCTATCCCACCTCTCTCTTCACTCCAAGCGTAAGGTCTCCAAATATGCATATGGATGTACACTTTTTATGTACACTTTTGTATGCATGTGCCGTACACATTTTCATATTTTACACTCAGAAAATGCGTGTACAACCAACACGGCATCAGCCCCCTTGTAACTATCTTCATTACATTTTTCACTTTCGTGTATCTGAATAATTGTAGTATACTGATATTTCTGCGAATATAAATGTGCATACACACATCATTTGCCTGGATTGTAAAATAAATTGCTTCTAATTGAATATAGTATAGGATGACCTCCAAATACTTGTAAAAGTGAGATAGATGTGTGACCACCACTCGGTGAATGCCCCTGTAAATGTGCATTCTCCACTAAATAAGCTCAATTTTAAATATCTCATCCCACAAAGGCCATTACATTTTACAAAGCCCTTTCCATATCTAGGAATGTGGAGTCAGCAATTTAAGCTATATACTCACTAGCTATTCTGTCTGGCAGGTTAACCTTGACCTAAACAACTCTAATCTCAAAATCTCACCAGTCACACATTTCTATCTAGCCCATGGCAATAAAGAGTTTCAGGACAGAGAAAAATGGATGCCCTGAGAAGATGGGTGAAAACTGCTAACAAACCTCAAATCTCATAACTGATGTCTAATAATTATTTATTTTTTAAGACCAAAGATATAGTGTGACACCCAATACTCTAGACGACAAATTTGTCTAATATCTGTCCTTGATATCCTTAAATGTATATAATACTCTTTAAAATGTATCAGATCTATTACTTAAGCTAGGTACACACTACACGGTTTTCGTCCAATAATCGGCTCAATCAGCCGACATACGACTGCTCGTTCAAAAGTCGGGTCAGTGTGAGTTGTGACACGATGGTCAAAAGTCTTCCCAAGTGGACGATTGAAGCCTCATTTGGTTGGTCGTATCGTTAATTATTTTCGTTCCAATCTCATTTCCATTGTGTACGAAATTACAGTCATTGCTCACGACAACATGGCTGTAAATAGTCGCTAAAGGGACGTCCGCTCTTCCCTTTATCGTCCTAAACAAGTGTGTATGCAGTCCATGGACCGAGCGATTGGACCATCGATCACATGTAAAATCGATCGGCATAAAAAGTTGGTGGAACATTCTGTAGTGTGTACCCAGCTTAACAGAGAATTTATTCCAAATTATTCCACGAAGTTTATGCGTAACCTCTCAGATCTCTTTTCATATGGCTGTTTGATTCTGATTCATGTCCAAATTGAGGCACATAGGATTTCCTCATAAGTCATACTTACAAAAGTGTTTTTGTGGTAAATTCTTGTGGAAAAATAGATCTGTTTTAAAGCATATGTATTATTTAAAAATTGCCACTGTTTAAGTCTCCTGTGTGATGACTACCTGAGAACAGATACATTTTTGTAGCATTGTATTCTTTGGATACTTTTACAGTTCTTGATATCCTTCTAAATTTCAGGTCTCCAAGGAGCACAGAGCTGTAAAGATATGATGATTGGAACAAAGACCTCCCATTCTATTGCTAGTTTCTACATAAACAGCTAAGTATCCAGAAATACTTACCTACTGCATGGTCATGTACCCTACATATGGACAGGAGTGTAAAGAAAGGTAACTGATGTCTAGAGTAAACACTGTGGGTCATTAAGGAAAGTAAGGCAAAAAAAGGAGTAAATCTTCTTCAGGACAAACCATGTTACAATGCAAGGGGTGCAAATTCGTTTATTATTTTGCACATAAGTTAAAAAGTGTTTGTTTTTTCATTTAACAGACAAATAATTGATAGCTTTATTTTTACACTGAAATTTAAAGTGGATCGAGGACATGCCCTGTCCCAACTATAAATTTGTACCCACAGTTTAAATTTATCTCCCCTCAAATGCAACATGTTTTGCCTAGGTGCAAATTTACTTCTTTTCTATGCTTTGACTCAGGCCCTGTGTCAATACATAATTACATTTTTCTAGACTCTTGATACACTGTAAATATTCCTAGTTCTATGTTCGGTATATGATGCATTTGAAAAAGTGTCAGTATGTACTGACACAGTATATACAGTAAAGATCAATAATCTGTATTTTTGACAGATATCCAAGCTGCATTCATCATACAGTAAAAGTAGGTAACAAAGCTATTCTATTTATCATGTGTTACTATAATAAAGGTAGTTTAGACATCTAAAAAAATATGAATTGGTAGCACAAATACTCTTTTTTTCTTTATACTCTATTTTCCTGTGCCCGTTGGGTACAAGATGTCGTAATTTGCGGTTATGCAAAGGTTAGGTTAAAACTGAATGAATTGGAGCCTTGCTCATTGAATATTATCTAGGTGCACTTATTTTGGCTCAAGTACAAAGCACACATGTCAAATGCTGTTCCACAGAACTGCTTAAACAGCTAGGTTAATAGCAAACCTTACATGCCTAAGGATATGTACACACTAGCATTTACCCAAGCTTGTACATATGAACACCTGTAAAAATAGAGTTATTGGTTTCTGGAGAAAACGTGGGATCAGCTCATAGATACACACTATAAATATTCCCTGTTCTGTTATTGGTACATCAAACTTTTGGAACACATAGGTACTGACACTGTGTTAAAAGCAATTTATATTTTTATTTAAAAAAAAGTGGAATACGGAAGGGGGAGGTACAGAAAGTAAAACAAGGGACAGGGTGAAATCCGAATTTCTATCTCGCAGTATATATAGTGTGTAAAGAAAAAAACAAATAAACCAAACAAAACTTGAATGGCGTTTCTAGATTAGTGGGGACCACAAGCGGGAATAGATTTTTACAGGTGTTTGAAGATGGCACAAAAATATAGGAGAAAGTGAATTTATGTCAATGTTACAAAAACGTTATTTATTACATAAATGAGATTCAAACAAGCTTTATTTATTTTAGCAAAAATAAAAAGTTAAAATAAAGAGGTTGGTCCTAAAGTATTTATTAGGCAGAGCTTATGATTTTTCCTCCATCTGTACCTGCACCTGCATCTGCAGGCCCGAATATAGTTGCACAGACCATTTGCACTAAGAGGCTTATCAGAACTGGGAAGTAGGTGTGCCCCCAAATATATTATGGGTAAAAAATAGCACTGTTTTGCAGCTTGTAAATTTGCCTTAGTGCGCTGTTAAAATATTCTACTTTTATTTGGTATATAGCTACTATTTGAAGCGACTCTTGACAGCCTTTCTTTAAAATGAAGCATCTCCAGTGTAAGTGTCAGAAAGGTTATCAATAAAGCAGAAAACTAATTGGGCCATTGCATTCAAAAATATATTAACTTAATTGGGATTAAGGTCCTTTTGTGTGACTAGTGTGTCTCTCTGAATAAGTATTTAAAAACACAAAAAAATTAAATAATTTATTTGTTTGCCATAAATCTCCTTTACTGTTGTTACAGCACTCTAAATGGAACATGATATCTCTAAGAAAGGGGTGTTTGTACATGCCTACAGATAAGTGATAGTTATCTGTTATCTACAATTCCGTTACCTTATCACAATAAGAAAGTGGCATTTAAACACTGTGGGCATGATTCATTAAGGAAAGTAAGACAAAAAAATGAGTAAGTTTTCTCCTGGACAAAACCATGTTACAAAGCAAGGGGTGCATATTAGTTTATTATTTTGCACATAAGATAAATACTGGCTGTTTTTTCATGTAGCACACAAATACTTGATAGCTTTATTGTACATTGAAATTTAAAGTTGATCTAGGACATACTATAAATCTGCTATCACATTTTAAATTTACCTCCTCCTCCAATGCAGTAAGGTTTTGCCAATGTGTAAAGTTACTAATTTTTTTACATTTTTTGCTTTACTTTCCTTAATGAATCAGGCCCTTAGACACGAAATTGACCAATATTGCTCGCTTGATGATTGGGCATGTTTAGTAAATGCAGCCAGAACATGGGCACTATCAGCCAGTGGAACAACCACATTAACTGGTCCCAGGGAACCCAGCAGAGATCAGGCTGTTTGGCCCATGAGCCCAACAATGAAATCTTGCTCAATTTGGCCGTTTACCTAGTTGGCCAAATTGGACACTGATACTGTAACTTAGCACTTGGGCCAAATAGGAGCTTTCTCGTCTATTCAGAATCCTGCAAAACTTGCAAAGTTTTTCCTCTTAGCTTGCCTGTAATAGGTATTGTAGTCATGTTCAATTTTATTTTATTTCAAAAGTATTCTGCACTTTGAAAGAGCAAATGGAGGAACTAGTGAAATCTGAGTCAATGTGATAAATTAATTCTGGGTGATCTCACTTTCAGGGTGATTTTGATCCTGGAGCAGATTAAGGCAGCAAAATTCAGAAAAAGAACCCAGTAATCTGGGAAATGTAGAAACTGTCAAGGATGAGGTAGATCTTGGGTGGTCCAACACACATTTTATACTGGAGTCCAAGTGGCTAGGCATAAGGCACTGCCTAACTGCAATTCTCTGCAGATATTTTTAGTATTGATATCTTGTTTTATTGCCCGTCTTCCAGTTTCCTTTTTTATAACATTTGCCCATTTACTAGGAAGAAATCTTAGTATTTTCAAAACTTTCACTGATTTCTTGGCCAATCGGGATTCTACCTTTTAAATAACTTTTGTTCAGGTTTTACTTTGTCTGCAACATACTTTTTCCTGAAGATTATCTTGTTTATCACTCTGACATTCATTTTCCATTCATTACTCTTTCATAAACCAGCACTGGGTAAAAGCATAATAAGAAAACCAGGCTTATGTAACTCAAACAGATGACAACAGTGGTTCTTATTTAAATCCATGAAGACAAATTAGTCATCTTATTCCAATTTCTAACATAGCTTATAAACCAGCAAAACGATTGTGATTTTGTATTTGAATTTACGTGCACAATTTGCTTGTGTTTGACAGTAAAGGTCTCATTTTGTAACATACATACCTGAGCTGGTGCCAAAATCAGTTGTGGTTACAGGTCCTGTATGAAGTTTAAAATTGAATTGTAATTAGATTTCAGAAGTATTTCAAGACACATTATATTAGCCTGTGTTACACATATATGTGTGAAATGCAATTTACTGAATAAAGAACCTTCTATTTTGCAAAGTATTTTGTCAACTGGAGCAGACCTGACATCACATTAGCAAACACATGACCAGCCACTTACATTTTCAATAAATGCTATTGGGCATATTTATCAATATGTGGTGATAAAAAAGATTTGTTTCACAGGTTATCACAGTGATAAAAAAAATCACTTGTCACCTCCATTTATCAATAAAGGTTAACTTATCACCTTGCTTGGCCAGTCTCATGGGATGTGGAGTGGCACAGCTAGCTGGTTTGTGCATGTGCAGTGGAACTAAAAGCCCAACATGCTTTATTCAAATAATAAAGAATTTTTCAATTTTACCCCTCTGTTATCACCATCGTGAGTTGGAATGCTTGTTTAATAGGCTTCCCCATGCAAAGCTGGCAAGTATTCCATTTTTGCAGGCCAAACAAGCAGAGCTATTGCCAGCTTTGGCCCCTGGATGTAAAATGTGAAGATCCTATGACCCAAGAATGTGTTGTATTTTGTTATATACAATTATATAAAGCTATTATTAGATATATGCTGTATTAAGTACAACACAATAGCTAGGCAGTTATTCAGTAATATCTGCAACAATAACAACATCCAAAGGCGAAAAACTTTCAGAAACAAACATGCAAAGAGTTAATGGACAACTCCAGCTACTCTTTTATTTTTATTTAATATGCCCCCTTTACAATGTAGCGGAAGTGTGGCAGTTTTTTGTGCCTTTTTTTTGTGCCTCCCAAAGTTCAGGAGAACCCAGGCCTAACAGCACTGTAACATCTCTTGTCTTGTCCAAGCGTTGACAACCAGAAACTGTTCATATTCAAACAGCATTGAGTCAGTTTCCTAAACAGGCACTGATTGGATAGACCCGCAGCCCTGCCTAATCATAGCCTGTGTTAGAAACTGACACAGTGCTGTACAAATATCTCTTTCTCAGAGTCATCAACATTGGGACATATTAGCTGCCTAGCAGTTGATCAAAATTACCCTTGCATAATGTCTTTGATAAGCATTCACTTAACTTAAGAAATAAAGGCACAGGTAGTTTGCTGGCAGAAAAAGGTCACAAATGTATGGAATTCAATCAATTTGATTGTCGGCAAACAAAAAGCACAAGCCAATCAGCTATCAGCCATTCCTCAAATATAAGGTGTGGCGATCAAATGCACCCAGATGCTTCTAGGCCGTGAAGCCCCACTCTCCCCCATTTGGCTCAGAGCTGGGACCCGCCCACACAAATGGGAAAGTGTTACTAATGATGAGTCTCCCTTTTGAGGGTGAGTGCTCCACCACCATACGTATGCGTCACATATGGCTGCCAATTGGCATGCTTACTGCCACCCTGAAACCTTTCTGAAAGAGGAAAACAGGTTAAACATACAATTCTGAAACTATTACTAGTGACTGGGTGAGTCATTTATTGGTGAGTACACACACGCTACATTAACTTTGCAAGACACCAATGTAGGATCTTCAACAACCTGGGCTCTTATGCACCTTCGGGCAAATTACTTGCCCTCAGTTAACTAAATGTTGAATGACTGGCAGAGGTGAGTTCTCCCAAACTGTGTGAGTTTATGACTCTACACCTTTTGCTTTATCCAAAATAAAAGAGTACTACATGCAGACAATTTATTACTCTTTTTTGGATACCTTCATTCAAAGATATCCAACTGCAGGATTTATCTGATTTCTAGGGAAAAAAGATCAATTATTCAAATTCAAAAGGGCTATAGTTCTCTGGGGTGTCTAGACTGTCTCCAACAATGCAAAAACAATTAATTGGGGTTAGTCATCCCAAAAGATCTAATTATAGCACCTAAATTTCCAGCCTATTTAGCCTAGCTTTAGTAATTGGAGAGCTGGAGGATTTGGGTCATTCCAACTGTCTTGGGCCAGAGAGCAGAGAACTTGGCATCCTTCTGATACTGGCCATAATTGTGGACTGTCTCCAGATATGTCCGTGGATGGCTAAATAGTTCTAAAGAACATTTATTTTTCTTTTGCTTTTGATCTATTTTTGGCAAATTTACAATGGGACTTGGTTGTGTTACACTGTTAAATCGAAGTCTGACCAATCAGAGTATGGCTGCAGATTAGACCAGCCTATTTATAGGTGGGGACAGACAACCATATTCAACTTTCCCTGACAAAGCCATTACTCAGTGAAACGTGTTGAAAATTGAGCATACATATCGGAAATTGAGCATACAGATCATTAACAGCTGTTTTAACCACCTAAACTTTGAACTTTTACAAGAGAACTGTTTTCGGATGCGTGCATTGAAGACTGAGCTTATGAGCGACTACACTGCTGCATGCGCATGCACAGAAGACTTCTATAGATATCGCTATCCAGGCATCCACGGACACATGTGGAGACAGCCCACAAGTGTGGCCCGCATCAGAAGGACGCCAAGTAGGAGCGGGAATCCCGGGTATCTATCCACAGAGAGGGAGAGCGTAAAATATTACCAATGCCCTGATGTTACCTGCCGACACTGCCTTCTGCCTTTCAAAGGTTTTTCTTACATGCAATAGACTTTGTTTGCATAGTATCCTTTTGAACACCATAACTTATTTAAGAGGATACATTATAATACGGACCATTGTGGAACTTTTACCTATTATGTGGACATTTTATTTACTATTCTGTGGCTACAGTTATTAACAGACTGCACTCGTCTCTACTAGCAGACTGTCGTCTAGTTTATAAAGTAATACATTTTAGTTTGTGTACATTCAGAATTTTTTTTATATATCTGTGCACTGATGCTCCTTTGCATATGATTCTACTTAAATGCATGTTCTTACAAATTGCATCATTATTGGCCATACCATTAGACTGTTAGCACTTATCTCCAGGCGCCTTGGGAACTCCTAAGTAAACATAAGAGAAGAAGCGCCAAACATAGTGTAATACCATAAAGTTATGATACATAAATGATGTGCTTTAAAAGCCGCGTACCAGATGTATAAATAAATCAGGCTTATTGTAACAGATTCTGGATACTATATTACTAATCTTGATTAGCGCTGGCTTACCTGAGGTGCGGAGTCTAACGATCTCCCCGGTGTTCACCAAGAACCGCCGCAAGGCGGGGTGGGCTTCGCTGCCAGGAGTCGCAGGTCGCGGTCCCCAGGTTCGCCTCAAGATGTAGTACAGCGGAGTGAAGCGGTGGTAGCGGAGTCAACAAGCCGGTTCGGTACACAGGAATGGAGTCAGGCAGAATCACAAGGCAACTCGGAGTCAACAAGCCAGGTTCGGTACACGGGTCACAAGAATAGGAGAATGGTCAGCAAGCCGGGTCGGTACACAGGGAATAGAGAGCCAGGGAAGTCAAACAGGCAGAGATCAGCACACAGGAGACACAGGAAACAGGAAGACACTGCAATCCACGAAGAGCAGGAGCCAGGAACAGGTAAGTGTTGCTCTGACACTCAGCGAGTGTCAGAGTGAGGTTTTTATACAGAAGGGGATTCAAAATCCCCGCCTCTAGGTAGTGGTCATGTGACCGCCTCCGGGTGCGGTCACATGGTCCTGAATGCGGAAGTGCGGCTGGACGGAGCGGCGGGGATAAGGTAAGTCCGTAACAGTACCCCCTGCCATAAAGGTGGACTCCGAACACCTAATAGGGTTTCAAAGGAAATTTTTTATGGAAGGATTTAAGTAGACGGGGAGCATGTAGGTCAATGGCTCTTACCCATGAGCGCTCCTCAGGGCCGTAACCCTTCCAATCCACCAAGAACTGTATGGCACCTTGAACTTTACGAGAATCTAGGATAGTTTTAATCTCGTATTCCACTTGATCCCGATCCACAGCAGGAGGAGGAGTTCTGGATGAGGTGGAGAATCTGTTGGTTACCATCGGTTTTAACAAGGAGACATGGAAGACATTGGGTATGCGTAAGGAGGGAGGCAGACTCAATCTAAAGGCTACGGGATTAATAATCTCAGATATAGCAAATGGGCCAATAAACTTGGGAGCAAATTTTTTACTGGGAACCTTTAAACGAATGTTCTGGGTGGATAGCCATACCCTGTCACCAACTGCAAAACTTGGAGTCATTCTTCTCCTTTTATCGTAGAATTTTTTGGAACGAGTAGTTGCTTGTTTTAAGTTTGTCTTGGTTTGTTCCCAAATATCAGAGAAGTTACGAACCAGAGAGTCCACTGCTGGAACTTCAGAAGATGAGACTTGAGAGAAGGTGGGTAGTCTAGGATGGCAGCCATACAGAACAAAAAAGGGGGAGTTAGAGATGGCCTCATGAAAATGGTTGTTATGGGCGAACTCGGCCCAAGGGAGAAGGTCCACCCAGTTGTCTTGGTTACTAGAGATAAATATTCTGAGAAACTTCTCTAATTCTTGGTTGGTTCTCTCAGTAGCCCCATTGGACTGGGGATGATATGCGGAAGAGAAGTCAAGCTTGATCCCGGATTTATTGCAAAAAGACCGCCAAAATTTTGATATGAATTGTGATCCCCTATCGGAGACAATATGTTGAGGACAGCCATGGAGGCGAAATATTTCTTTAATAAAAATATCGGCTAAGGAGGAGGAAGAAGGAAGGCCTTTGAGAGCAATAAAGTGGGCTGTTTTAGAGAAGCGATCCGTGACCACAAGCACTACAGTACAGGATTTGGAAGGGGGAAGGTCCGTGATAAAATCCATGGAGATCTGTGACCAAGGGTAATCAGGAATGGGTAATGGGAGCAAGCATCCATAAGGCTTCTTCCTAGAGGTCTTGTGTTGAGCACATTTGGAACAAGCAGCAACAAATCTCTTCACATCCTCCAGCAAGGAAGGCCACCAGTAGCTTCGGGACAATAAGTCCCAGGTCTTGCGAATGCCGGCATGCCCAGAGAAGAGTGAGTGATGAGCCCAGTGAAGGAGCCGGGTGCGTAGATGTGGCAAGATGAATGTTTTGCCTGGAGGACAACCCTTTTTCAGGTGTGTAGCTGCCAATACTTGACATGGATTTACAATGAATTTCTTATCTTCCGAGGATTCCATGTCAGCTGGATCAAAAGAGCGAGATAAGGCGTCTGCCTTCGTGTTCTTAGATCCTGAGTGAAAAGTGATGTTGAAATCAAAGCGTGAGAAGAATAAGGACCACCTTGCTTGATGAGGATTTAGACATCGGGCAGTGCGTAAGTAAAGCAAATTCTTATGGTCGGTATATATGGTGATAGGGAATTGCGCTCCTTCTAGTAAATGTCTCCATTCGGAGAGAGCCAATTTGATGGCCAGGAGCTCTTTGTCGCCAATCCCATAATTCCTCTCAGCAGGTAAAAAGCGACGGGAAAAGAATCCGCAGGGATGAAGTTTTCCAGAAGGACCTCGCTGTGATAGTACGGCTCCTGTGCCAACAGAAGAGGCATCTACCTCCAGGACAAAGGGACGAGAACAATCTGGCTGTTGAAGAATGGGTGCGGATGAAAAGAGAGACTTTAATAATATAAAGGCTTGGGTAGCCTCAGAGGACCAAATACCAGCATCAGCAGATTTGCGGGTCAATGCTGTGATGGGAGCCACGAGAGAGGAGTACCCCTTGATAAATTGACGATAATAGTTGGAGAATCCTAGGAAGCGTTGAGTGGCTTTAAGGCCTGAAGGTTGGGGCCAGTCAAGTATGGCTTTCAATTTTGTGGGATCCATCTGTAGACCGGTGCCCGAAATAATATATCCCAGGAAGGGAATTTGTCTCTGCTCGAAGGTGCATTTCTCCAATTTGCAAAATAACTGATTTCTTCGGATACGAGAGAGGACCTCCAATACATGAGTACGATGAGATGCTAGATCTTGAGAAAAGATGAGAATGTCGTCCAAGTAGATGACTACAGATTGGTACAAGAGGTCTTGAAACAGCTCATTCATAAAGCTCTGAAATATGGCTGGGGCATTGCATAGCCCGAAAGGCATGACCAGATATTCAAAGTGGCCGTCTCGGGTGTTAAACGCCGTCTTCCATTCATCCCCCTCCTTAATGCGTATAAGGTTATACGCTCCTCTGAGGTCAAGTTTAGAAAAGATGGTGGCACCCTTGATCCGGTCAAATAGTTCAGAAATCAGTGGCAGTGGATACCGATTTTTAACGGTAATGGCATTCAGGCCTCTGTAATCAATGCAAGGGCGGAGGCCCCCATCTTTCTTTTTTACGAAGAAGAAGCCAGCCCCAGCTGGGGAGGCAGACTTGCGGATGAAGCCCCTGTTTAGATTTTCTTGGATGTACTCCTCCATAGCCTTAGATTCCGGGAGGGAAAGGGGGTAAACACGGCCCCTGGGAATGGGTTTACCAGGTATCAGATCAATGCCACAGTCCCAGATTCTGTGAGGGGGAAGTCTAGTGGCCTCTTGTTGACAGAAAACATCAGAGAAGGTTTGGTATGGCTCAGGCAGGAGAGTCACAGGAAATTCTTGGGTACGTCTGGGACTATTCGGGGAAACCACTCTCTGTAGGCAGCGAGAGAAGCAGGACTGTCCCCAGGACAATATGTGACCAGATTTCCAGTCCAAGGTGGGAGAGTGGGCACGAAACCAAGGAAGTCCTAGGATGACTGGGTTGGTAGATCTTTGTATTACTAGAAAAGAAATCTTCTCCCGATGAAGTGCTCCTATCTGAAGTAGAAGAGGAATAGTGCGTACCAGGATGGACCCCTCAGGGATTCTTCCCCCATCAATGGCCATCAGAGAGATGGGTTGTTCCAAGGCTTGTGTGGGAATAGCGAATTGTTTAACTACTGTGGCGGAAATGAAATTTCCTGCGGCTCCGGAATCTAGAAGAGCCGACTGCGGGAAGGTCTTTTGTCCTAACTGAAGGGAAATGGGAATAGACAGGCAATCATTACTATTGGGAACTGACTGACACTGAGAAAAGAGGCCCAACGACACAGCTCCAGAACTCGTTAGGCCCTGTCGTTTCCCGAGCGTTTGGGACAAGAACTCAGAAGATGGCCACTCTCTCCACAATATAAACACAGCTTGTTCCGAAATCTCCTCTCCCTCTCTTCGGCTGATAAGCGGGTCCTCCCAAGTTGCATGGGCTCTTCAGGGGGAAGAACAGGGGTTTGGAAGTTGGGGGCCAAGCGAATCATGCTACGCCGCGACTGTTCCTTCTCAGAATTACGTTCCTTGAAACGCAAATCAACTTTGACACAGAGGGAGATAATGTCGTCCAAAGACGTAGGGAGTTCCTGGGATACCAACTCGTCTTTGATTCGGTCTGAAAGGCCCTGCCAGAATGTAGCTACTAGAGCCTCATCGTTCCAGCGAAGTTCAGAGGCCATGGTTCTGAAGAGGACCGCATACTGCCCCACAGACTGGTTTCCCTGGCGGAGACGTAGTAAGCCGGAAGCGGCATTGGACACCCTTCCTGGCTCATCAAATATCTTCTTGAAGGTGGACAAGAAGAGGTTGAAGTTATGTAGAATGGGGTCGTCCCTCTCCCACAAGGGGGAAGCCCATGCTAAGGCTTGACCGGACAATAACGAAATCACATAGGCCACTTTCGTTTTTCCGGAGGGGAAGTTCCCAGGTAGAAGCTCGAATTGTATGGAGCATTGATTTAAAAAACCTCTGCAATTTTTAGGGTCTCCATCGAACTTAGGTGGGTTAGGCAACCGTAGCTGCGAGGAAGAAGCTGCTGCTGCGGCCTGAGGTACAGGGGCCACTGCCGGCCCAGGTGATCCACCAGCCACTAGGGTGTTCTGGACAACATCCAAGCGAGTGGATAGACTATTGAGGAATTTTAAAAGTTGCTCTTGGTTAGCTTCTTGTTTATCCATCCTTCCTACTTCTCCTACTAAATGCTCCAACAGATCTTTAGCTGTGGTATCCATGGTCAGAGCAAACTGTAACAGATTCTGGATACTATATTACTAATCTTGATTAGCGCTGGCTTACCTGAGGTGCGGAGTCTAACGATCTCCCCGGTGTTCACCAAGAACCGCCGCAAGGCGGGGTGGGCTTCGCTGCCAGGAGTCGCAGGTCGCGGTCCCCAGGTTCGCCTCAAGATGTAGTACAGCGGAGTGAAGCGGTGGTAGCGGAGTCAACAAGCCGGTTCGGTACACAGGAATGGAGTCAGGCAGAATCACAAGGCAACTCGGAGTCAACAAGCCAGGTTCGGTACACGGGTCACAAGAATAGGAGAATGGTCAGCAAGCCGGGTCGGTACACAGGGAATAGAGAGCCAGGGAAGTCAAACAGGCAGAGATCAGCACACAGGAGACACAGGAAACAGGAAGACACTGCAATCCACGAAGAGCAGGAGCCAGGAACAGGTAAGTGTTGCTCTGACACTCAGCGAGTGTCAGAGTGAGGTTTTTATACAGAAGGGGATTCAAAATCCCCGCCTCTAGGTAGTGGTCATGTGACCGCCTCCGGGTGCGGTCACATGGTCCTGAATGCGGAAGTGCGGCTGGACGGAGCGGCGGGGATAAGGTAAGTCCGTAACACTTATCTGATTAGTAATTCAATCCGATTCCAGATCCTCCTCAAGAGATAACAGGTTCATAGATTCACTAGAACTCAAAGAATAAAAACATAGTGTAGTATGCCCATGTATCTGTTTAAAAAGGTTTTATTACACATCAGGGTGCATAAGCAAATGAATGCCCGTACATTAAAATATAGAATATAAAGCTTATCTGATCAAGTACAGATATCCCAAGGATCCTTCTTATACAGGGGACCATGAATAGACAACAGAAGCGGTGCCTCCTCAATCCTTAACGCGTTTCGTCGGGAAGACTTTATCAAAAGGTAATGCCCATTCATAATACAATATCTCCTTAAATAGTCTGGACATCCAGAAGACGCAAGTGCGCCAAACCACTCTGACTTCCGTCTGCCGAGCTGTGATGTCACTTCCGCCAACACAGCGATACGTCACTTCCGCCCTTATGAAGCCAGCTCAGAGAGATGTCTCTCCTGCACATCCGCCCATAACATATGGGCAACAATATAACCATTAAAACAATTTTAATACAATATAGAAAATATATAAAACAAGTGGAGAGGATAAACTAGACAATAAGCGATCCTACAGTATTTAACATATGACCCAAAAAACCATTCTTCACATATCTCCTCATGACGTATATGACACACATATCATATACATCAAAGTACATCATGGTAGATTTAACAATATAATAAAAATTATACATTATACAAGACATATATGAAAATTAAAAAAATTAATTAAAAAGCACATCATTTATGTATCATAACTTTATGGTATTACACTATGTTTGGCGCTTCTTCTCTTATGTTTACTTAGGTTGTCTGCATCTGCAATTTGTGCATTTGGAGTTGGAGCAGCCTACTGTATGTGTATTTATTTTTGAGCACTTTAAGCACTTTTGTGGTGATATACACTGAGCGCCCTCTTGGTCTAAATCACTATATAGCCTTGGGAACCCCATTTGATAAAAGAGCTACAAGATAGCAAGTTGGAGCCTAAGTAACACTTGTCAATAATTACCGCACACATCTTATTAAAACAAACCAGTTTATCAACAAGTGAACCAAAACCTTTTGTCGGGTGTTTTGGCAAAACAAATCAGAACCCAAAACCTCAAGCTAATCAGAACACAATACACAAAACACTAAAAGTGCCCGGTGCACACCCCTACAGGTTCTGCCTCACAGCACTGGGGTCATGAGTTCAATTCCCGACCATGGTCTTATCTGTGAAGAGTTTGTATGTTCTCCCTGTGTTTGCGTGAGTTTCCTCCGGGTGCTCTGGTTTCCTCCCACACTCCAAAAACATACTAGCAGGTTAATTGTCTGTTCTCAAAATTGACCCTAGTCTCTCTCTCCCTCTGTCTGTCTGTGTGTGTATGTTAGGGAATTTAGACTGTAAGCTCCAATGGGGCAGGGACTGATGTGAATGAGTTCTCTGTACAGCGCTGCGGAATCAGTGGCGCTATAAATTTATATAGCTATATAAATATATATATAAATGTTGACGATGATGATGATTCAAAAATGAGGCAAAACGTCATTGTGACATCATCGGATCTGGGGAATTTTGGAATCTATAAATACCGCTCTCCACGGTGATCTAGTGCCATTTGAGAGAGGGATACAGAAGGGGTAGCATAGAGTGTAGAGCAGTTGGACAGGCAAAGTTAGAGAATTGAAAGAGGAGGGTGGTAACATTATTAATGAAAGTAATTGACATTCAGGAGTGCTCAAAACTCCAGTGTTAAATCTCATTGCAGAAAAATACAAATAATAGTGCTTACAGGGTTGATGTAATTCTGCAGTCAAATTCTACTGTGTTATATAGGTAATACACAAAGAGGAGAGCTGCGTTGGTAATTCTCATTGCATAAAAATAAAAATACTAGTGCTGTCAGGGTTGGTGTAATTCTGCAGTCAAATTCTACTGTGTTATATAGGTAACACACAAAGAGGAGTCCTCCATTGCTAAGAGTCATTGCTGAAGAACAAATAGGAGGGCTAGCAGGCTTGTCTTCTGAATTTGCAGGGAAATTCTACTGTGTTTTATAGGAAACACACAAAGAGGAGTGCTCCATTGCCAAGAGTCATTGCTGAAATAGAAATTATAGGGCTGGCTGTCTTAATCTAAATCTGCAGTTACATTTTACTGTACCATAGCTCACTCAGAAATAGGAGCGGTGGCAGGGTTCAGTGCTGAAACAGAAATTGTAATAATAGGGCTGTCAGTGTTCTTAAAAGTCTCCAGTGACATTCTACTGTGCCATAGCTCATACAGAAACATGAGGGGTGACATTGTTGTTGTCACTCTCCAGTCTCAGTCATGATAATACTAATCCCTATACCTCATGTGCTAAAGCCTATATTCAAGTGCATAGTGGTTTTAAGTCAGGGAAACAAAAATAAAAAGCCTGTATCTTTTAAAAGAAAAAAAAAAACCTCTCTAAAAAAGGTGAACGTTTACTGTAGAAAAACATAAAATTGCCAAGATGCCATTCTACCCAAAATATTACCAGGCATACCAGCATCAGATAGCTCCTTTCTCTTAGCTAGATATCAGCACCTGCAATCTACACTGTCATCATCATCATCATCATCATCATCATTTATTTATATAGCGCCACTAATTCCGCAGCGCTGTACAGAGAACTCATTCACATCAGTCCCTGCCCCATTGGAGCTTACAGTCTAAATTCCCTACTATAGACACACACTCACACACAGAGACAGACAGACAGAGAGGGAGAGACTAGGGTCAATTTTTTTGATTGCAGCCAATTACCCTACCAGTATGTTTTTGGAGTGTGGGAGGAAACCGGAGCACCCGGAGGAAACCCACGCAAACACAGGGAGAACATACAAACTCCACACAGATAAGGCCATGGTCGGGAATCGAACTCATGACCCCAGTGCTGTGAGGCAGACGTGCTAACCACTAGGCCACCCTCATCATTGTGTACTTACTCAAACAATACTAATTCATTCCCACTGGAATCCACTATCACAGAAGTCTGTGTACTTTGATGTAATTGCCGATAATGGCCTTCCTCAAGGAATTTGTAGTTCATTTTATGGCAGAGCTGTCATGAGTTTTGAGCAATTATTTTAGAGCAGACCAAATGTTAAAATGTTGTGCTGACTCATCTGCATCACCACTGGGTGTCTTGGGAAAGCTAAGCTTTTTCCTAGAAGTAGTTGTCAGAGAAACTGAAGGAGGAGACGTCATTACAAGATGTTGATAGCTCTTTGATCATGGTGAAGCGAATTAAGTATTTAATCTACAATTACAATATAGTTAGCAGATTTGTTTAGTTTAATTTCCTCCTTCAATTTTTCTAGCTGCTTCTCAAAAAGTATAATTAAGGCTATCACTTGAGTCAAGCTAACCGTATCTGCACTCTCTTCACAGGTGACTACTTTGCTGGACTAAAGTATGTTCCCCCTCAAATTCTAGTCTTCTTGCAGCTGCTGCATTCTCCTACATGCTGTTGCACAATCTCGAAAATGACCCTAATTTTTTTGGGACACAGACAGTATCTCCTGCTTGCCATTGTAAATTTTTAAAAAGTTCTGTACCACCAAGCTGATTGTGTGATCAAAACAGGAAATGTGATGGAATTCCCCCCGCTGTAATGCTCTAACAATATTGGTGGCGCTATCAGAAATGACATATCCTCAGGAGAGTCGAAGCAGAATAGACCATGTAGCAATGACATCCCTTAGTTTTTAAAACAGGTTCTCAGTATTATTACCTCTGACCTGCGCCTTGTCTCGTGTCTGAAAACCACCTCTCAATCCGGCCTTCAAGACTTCTCCCGTGCTGCTCCCCACATATGGAATTCCCTACCACGCTCAATCTGACTTTCCCAATGCCTTCAAATCTTTAAATGCTCTTTGCAAACCCATCTCTTTTTTAGGGGTGACTTTATCCTCGATAACACTATTGACACTAATAATAATATATATAATAACAATAATATGCCTCTTAGTGAAGCAGATGATACACAGAGTAGCCTACCTCAGAAAAATGTGACGTACTTGGGTACATGCTGCTGCTGTTCCTGCTGGTGAAGGTGAATCACCAACCCAGTGGGCTGTCACAGTCATATAATCTTTAGTTTGCCCAGTTCCGTTTGTCCATATATATGTGGTTAGGTGTACAGTGGGTAGAATGGCATTTTGTAGCCCAATAATTACATTTTTACGAACCTTCTGGTAGAGGTGAGGAATGGCTTTTCTACTAAAATGGTGTCATGATGGAATTTGGTAATGGGGACACAAGACCTCAAGTAATTGTCTAATACCAGCTGCATTAATAGTGGATATTGTATGCAGATCTAATACTAGCATAGTCCCCATGGTGTCTGTGATCCGCTTTGCGACTGGGTGACAGCTTTCTTACTTCCTCTAGCAAAGGATTGTTTACAGTCAATTGTTGTAAACTACTAGTAGTCTTCTTCTGGGTTGAAGATCGACCCCCAACAGCAGCAGCAGTCGCAGGACTAACGCTCAATAATTCTTCAGAGGAATCATGGGTAGTGGAGGAGTCATCTAGCCTTAGCAACTTGGATGCAGGACTAACTCCCATCACTTGTGAGGATATTGAGGGTGAAGGTGTTGGTGTAGATTGCAGGTGCTGGGATCTAGATGAGAGAAGGGAGGTAGATGATGCTGGGCTGCTTGTTGTTATTTTTTAACATAAGTTTCTGATTTTCCCAACAGCTTTCCATGAACTCACTTCATTTGCCGTAACATGGATGAGGATCCTAGATGGTTAAGGGCCCTACCTCTACTGAGTGTGGCTTTACAAACGCTATAAATGGCTAGACAACTGTTGTCAGGATTTGTGTAAAAATAATTGCACACATAAGAGGTGGATTTTTGGTCTTATGCCCAGGCATGACAATAGCATTTTTCTAATCACTGGCAAGAACTGCTGCTTGTTTGAAAGTGTATGAAAATAAAATTGTGACTTGTGAGGTGGTCAAAATTGATTGCAAATGACTTTAAATTAGTGTTAGGGAGGTTAATAATAATGTAGGATCAAAAAAGAGCAAAATTAGGTGATTTTAGCATATTTCTCTAGAAAAACCACAGATCCAAAACCAAAACCAAAACACACAAGGGTGGTTTTACCAAAACCAAAACATGAAGCTAATCCAGATCCAAAACCAAAACCGCCTCACGGGGGTCAGTGAGCATCTCTAATATATGTAACACCCCCCTAGTGGTGTTCTAGTAAAACCCTGCACTTCAGTGAATACAGGAGGGGTCACCTAGAGGGTAAGCTAGAAGTTTATAAAAAGTTACATAAAGTGGTTACAATGGTGATAACCCAGCCCAGCCTGTGAGACCGAGTGAGAGGAAGGAGGTGCTGTCATTAAGGGGGGATAGGAATAGAGAGGGAGAGAGACAGAGACTGGGAGAGACAGAGGAGAGATGTAGCTGGGGACCTGGGGTGGAAGCTCCCATGCTCCCCAACATTGCTTGGCTGTCTGAGCGTGGTGACTGAGCCAGGGCAAGGAATGTGTGCCCTGGATGAGGGGCAGAACTCCATGCCACTATAGATAACCCAAGAGAGAGGGGGACACTTTGCATGGAAGAGGCCCTGGAGTGAGGGCTGCTACAAGAGGCAAGGTAGCTGTAGTGTCAGATCCTGAGGCTGAGAGTACACAGAGTGATGTGTCAGAGCTGACAGGAGACATCATCCCCGCAGAGGAGGGATGAGCTGCAGTTGAGAGGTACACAGAGTGTGTCAGAGCTGCATGGAGGAGAAGCTGCCTGCCTATTAGCATCCATGTGAGTGCCCTTGCAGAGGAGGGTGATCTGCAGTGAGTATGGAGTGCAAGAGACATGTAAATTATGTTATTTAACATTTGGATAACATTAAGAACTGTGCTGGAGAGAGTGAGGAGCTGTATATATTTTTCTTTATTGCTGCAACCATTATGACTATCGTGCTGGAGGAAGAGGAGTGTAAATAAAAGTTCAGTTTATCATAGAGATGGTCTGGCGCCCAAATTATTGTGACTTCTATTACACTGCACCAAAGTGACATCCCCTGTGTCCCACTAACTACAAAGAAACACCTACATGTGCAGGGACCCCCTGATCATTTACACCCATGCCCATCAGCTAGCCAGGGCATGAGAAGGAGGTGCACTGTGTACCCTTTGCACACCACACTACACACAGTGACAGGGGGTTACATATATATATATATATATATATATATATATATATATATATATATATATATATATATAAAGAGGAATAAAGGAAACACGGCGCCACATAGTGTATTACCACAATATAAATGCGTAATATAGTGAGAAAATAAGGTGTGATAAGTCAGATACACACTCAAGGATTATAACAACTCTCCAATATGAATGATGGAACCGAAAAGGTGATTAGAGATATACACACGTGACAGCACACTATGTTCAATGCCACAAATAAAATCACCAATAACCATATATCTGCGTACCAGATGGTAGAACTAGAAGGTGTAAGAATCAGTTGAATGGATGTCTCCAAAGCTGTACAGATGTTACCAGTAACGTCACTCATCCAAGTGAATAATCTCGTTAGGACTGGAACCTCAGCATCATAGGAGCAATATAAAAAACTCATATAGTGTAATATTGTAAAAATCAGATTTTACTAATAAACAGTAAGTATCACACTTACATAAAAACACAAGGTAAAAAGCATATATTGGTATCTTTAGGTACTCATCTGGGATGCATTCAGAGATGTATACATGGATATCAATCAGCTCATAGATGGATCTCTACAGCGCTCCCACCACGCTAGTACCACAATGTCCAAACAGTAACAGAAAGGTCCTCAGACACTCCTCAATGCGTTTCGTCTGGTTAAATGTTCAGACTTCATCAGGAGGTGAAAATTGTGTGACCTCCTGATGAAGTCTGAACATTTAACCCAGGGGTGGGCAAACCAGTCCTCAAGGGCCATAAACAGTTCATGTTTTTTGGATTTCTTTAATCATGCACAGCTGAGTTAATCTATTTGGCTGGGTCAGTAATTATCCCAGCTGTTTCTACAGACAGAAATCCAAAAAACATGAACTGTTTATGGCCCTTGAGGACTGGTTTGCCCATCCCTGATTTAACCAGACGAAACGCGTTGAGGAGTGTCTGAGGACCTTTCTATTACCGTTTGGACATCGTGGTACTAGCGTGGTGGGAGCGCTGTAGAGATCCATTTATGAGCTGATTGATATCCATGTATACATCTCTGAATGCATCCCAGATGAGTACCTAAAGATACCAATATATGCTTTTTACCTTGTGTTTTTATGTAAGTGTGATACTTACTGTTTATTAGTAAAATCTGATTTTTACAATATTACACTATATGAGTTTTTTATATTGCTCCTATGATGCTGAGGTTCCAGTCCTAACGAGATTATTCACTTGGATGAGTGACGTTACTGGTAACATCTGTACAGCTTTGGAGACATCCATTCAACTGATTCTTACACCTTCTAGTTCTACCATCTGGTACGCAGATATATGGTTATTGGTGATTTTATTTGTGGCATTGAACATAGTGTGCTGTCACGTGTGTATATCTCTAATCACCTTTTCGGTTCCATCATTCATATTGGAGAGTTGTTATAATCCTTGAGTGTGTATCTGACTTATCACACCTTATTTTCTCACTATATTACGCATTTATATTGTGGTAATACACTATGTGGCGCCGTGTTTCCTTTATTTCTCTATAGATTTTCCAGACTCACCTTCTGTTTTGGAACTGGCTGCCTCCTGTACATTGGACTTTGGGTGTATTTATCCCGCTTAGTGACTGTACACTGAATAGGGTTACTCGCCCCCTTTTATGTGGTATCTGTTGTCTGCATCAACATATATATATATATATATATATATATATATATATATATATATATGAGAGGGAGAGAGAGAGATTACTTACTTTCCTGTAGTTGGATATATCCCATATTGTAGTCCAATTCATTGTAGGCCTTACATGTGAGATTTTCATTAATCAAGTCTTGGGTAACCAGCAAGTTCAGTTCACTAACTACTTCGTAATTACTAACATTAGAAGCCTGAGCATTTACCTGTGAAATTTAGAAACATAATTAAGGCAAAGAATATTTACAATTGAGTCAGAAAACTGTAAGTCTGAGGAAATTAAATGCAATCATAATTAACTAATATTAATTTCTACTTTCATTAAAAAGTCAAATTGTTATTTAATATTTGAAATACAACTAACAATTATGTGTAAATAAGATGGAGACAATGTTATTTACCTCAGAACCATTGATATACCAAGTTATTTGGGGAAGTGGATAACCAGTTGCCTTGCATCTTGCAGTCACACTTTCGCCATTTCGCACCTCTACATATTGTTGACCAACATCCACATGCGGTCTTCCTGTAATTAATGTAAAACACAAGATATGATAATCTGTGAATTCTGACTGACCCTGTTACAAATCACCACCTCCAATACCTTTCACAATCACTTGCAACTCCTTGCTGTGCATAAGTACTGGTATACTAGGCAGATCAACAACACACATGTACAGTCCTCCATTACTGTAATCCACCAAGCTAATGTTTAAGAAAGGGCCATTTGCTATGGTTATCTCATCCTAGAAATGTCAAAATACAAAAAAGAGTACAGATGTTACAAATCAGATAAACTGGAAATAGTTACATTAAAAAAGACATATGTGCAATCCATCAACCTCAAAATCCAAAGTCAGATTAAACAGAAAGACAAAAAATAAACAATCAACACAAAAAAAAAATCAATAACACATAATTCAATTTTTCTTATGATGAGAAAAAAAAAATCTTCTTGACTGAATTGGGAATCCTGTAATGGCAGTACCACTGTTTTTTCTGCTGTTCTAGAAAGTTATCTAATCCTATCTTGAAACTATATTGTCTGCCAGCACCAGTTGTTGTTGGAGTATATTCCATAGATTCATTGCTCCTACTATGAAGATCCACTTGTGGATTAAGGGGGGAGAATGTCAAACTGCCTTTTTCCAAAGTTCAATTTAAAATGTGACTTTTTGTGTGGTTTTTAAACCGTGTAGTTTTTCAAAGTAAAAACAGCATATCAAGCCACATTTTTTCAAACTGGTAGATTGCAAACAGCAATGCCACGTTTGTGACCTGAGTTCCATATGAAAGGGGCAACGTATCAATACAGCATGGAAATAGCACTTTTTATTCTAAACTGCATGTGGTTTTGTCTTTTAAACTGCCAAACATGCTTTTTTTTGCAAACTGCAGATTAATAAAAAAGTGTGGTGTATGTTTGAAACCCACATCTGATGTCGGTTTGAAAATCACATATTAAACCACACTATGATACATCTCCCTCAAGTTTTTTCTCTTCAAACAGCAAGAAATGTAGAGAAATGATACAGAGTAGGGCAATCAGAGCGCTTTGATAGATTTCACATGTCATGAATTTATTTATACACAGCAATGGAACCACTCCCCAGTTTAAAATCTCTTAATCTCTTCTCTAGTGGATATACATTTACCTTAAGCTGGGTACACACTACACAGTTTTCAATCAATAATCGGCTAAATCAGCCGACATACGACCGCTCGTTCAAAAGTCGGGTCAGTGTGTACAGTGACACAATGGTCGAAAGTCTGCCCAAATGGACGATTGTCGCCTCATTTGGTTGGTCGTACCATTTAATATTTTCGTTCCAATCTTGTTTCCGCTGTGTAGTGTGTATAAACTGCCGTCCGATCCACAACAGTGAGTATGAAAATACAGTCATTGCTCACGACAACATGGCTGTAAAAAGCTTTGCCTGAAATCAGAGCTAGCTGTTAGTGGTGTCACAGGTGCCACCGCACACAGCCCTGCGCTTAATGAATCCAGTTGCCCTACTGGCCATAGGATACTGTAATAATGAAGCATCATTACATCCGCAACTCTTAAAGGGGAGGCCACTGCTCTGCTTCCTGGAGGAGCTTCTACCCAGAGTTAAGGTAAGAAGAGGTGTAAAAAAATTGGAATCAGAGGGGAACAGAGCCAGAGACAAAAAACTGTGTGAGAAAGCGGGGGGGGGGGGGGGGGGATTGGGGGTTAAATGAGGAGGGGAAATAACCAGATATAGTGGGGAAATTGAACTAAAGATGGGGAGATAGTTTCTCTATTCTAAGCCAGTGGAAATTAAGGGAAACCACAGGGAGAGAGAATCAGAAAGTGAGGGAACCGGAGAGGCGGGAGGTAGGAGAAGAGAGAAGCTAAGAGGATAGAGAACCAGACTGAGGCGGGTGGGTGAACCAGATAGAGAGAACCAGAGAAGGGGGGTTGGAGCAAAACAAAGGTGGGCATGGAAAAGTTTAGAAGAGCAGATATAGAACCATTGGGAGAGGAAAAAACTTGAGAAAACCATGGAAGGAGATAAGAGGGGCATTGCAAATACAAATAGCCATGCCCCTTCTAGTGGAATAGGAGGGACATTTAACAAGCATCGTGGTGGTACAAGTACTGCCACAACCTTTGTTCTGTAAATGCCATTTCAGGATCATAATAACAGAAAAAAATGAATGAAACAATGCTTTATTCTGTGAATAAAGCATTTTTTTCAAACAGTGGTAGTCATATTTCCAACGGTAAAACTACCGACTGAAGTATGACTGACACAAAAATCCCAACAAGTAAAATCCCATCATGTAAATTTCACTGACACAGAAAAAATTGTGATTGCCGAAAATCACAATGCCAGCATTAGAACTGCAATGCAAGCGAACCGTGGGCAGTAAACAGTGTTAAAAAAATAAAGATAAGGGAAAGAAAAGTATACTCTTCCCCCCTCCCAGTCATATTAACCCTAGTGCTGCCATCATCACTTGGAATATTTTTTTGTTTTTTTAATCAACACTCAACTTGGATTAAAAGCTTTGAAGACTGTGTCCTACAGTAGAAAGAAGAATTTGGTAAGAATTTTTTCAAAATGATTTTTAATAAAATGTTGTGGTTTTATCAAAGGAGTGTCTTTTATTTATATTTTACATGGACACAGTGGGCCCTGGGTGTGGTTCCCCAAGTGCCAACATGCCCTGGCAGCCATTGGAATACTTGTAGTATTACAAGCATCAGCATGCCCAGACTGTTCATGGCAGTCTGGGCTTGCTGGGATCTGTAGTTCACCAATGTAAAATATTGTTTAATTAAATTTTGTTCCTTTTTCTACACATTTAATACACACTCACCACCCAGAAGTGTGGGAAGAGCCCTAGTGCTGTCAGCAAGAGGCTGTGTATCCCTAGGGAGTGGTCCTGCATTTTTTGAGGACCCCAACACCCTAGGGAATCCAACCCCATGCTGACTAGCCTGGGGCTGGTTGGCATCATGGCATGGTGAGCCCCTGCTGTGGTTTCATCTGCTATGGTGCCCCCAGCCCCAGCTGGCTATGCCTAGGGCTAGTTAGAGGAAAATATGGGGGACCCCATGCTGTTTGTCTCCCAATTTTCGTCCAACCAGCACTAGGCAGGTAGCCTTAGAGTTATTACTTAACACTTTAATTAGCCCACACCAACTAACCAGAGGTGTGTGAAGAACCTAGGATTGGTTGGATTAGAATGGGGGGACCATACACTGTTTGTCCCCCCAATTTTCTTTCAACCAGCACTAGGATATAGTATGACTGGGGAGGGGGAGGTGGGCACGCTTTTTTTTTTTTTATTTCTTGTTATCACTGTTTATTGCCGACAGGTCCGGCATCTGTATAGCCACCCGAACCACTGGCATTGCCGTTTTAATGCCAGCATTGTGACTGTCAGCATTTTTTCACATTTTTTTACTAGGTGAACTGAAACTCCAAGCCTGTCTTTCAGTTTCACTGCGCATGTTTTCAACAGATTTTTTATCTTTGCGATAGGTCTTGGCTTGTACCTTCTGGCTTTGTACCTTTTCAAAATGCATCTTGTCAGGGAAAGCAGAAATCTTGCTTTATGTGCAATGATTGTGACACAGAAAAACATGTAGACTCATACATTGTAATATCTTTCTCTAATATCATCACTAGGCTGTTTGCTAGATGTAACACTTGTAACACTAACTTGAGTGTACAGTACGAGTTGGTGGCCCAGACAGTTCAAAGACTGCAAAGAAAGTATTTCAAGCAAACAAAGCAATAATAAATCCACAGGAAGCCAAGTATTGATATAGCTGCTAAACTAACCCTCAAAGGTCCCATGTTTAAAAATGAAAATGTCATATAAACTTTACACACTCAACAGGTTTAATACACACATATTTTATTATATTTACTTATCTACTTTTTTTTTATTGTACTCTCACTTACTTTTTAAGCACTATTCTCACAGAACTGTTAAATACTATTTAGGGGTTTATTATTCATCCCAGTATGGTAGCCCTCGATATGTACTGCTGCAGCGAGACAATAATCACCATGTCAAAACAAGGTATTAATATGGAAAGCTATGGTTTAGGGGAGAAGGTAAAACACATATCACTAGTGAATAATAGGAAACACTTAGGCTAACAGTTTTGTAGCCTTGACGTGTACCTTAGGTAAGACTGGCTAATGGAATGGTTAAAGTTACTGATGGCATCTGAGTCAGATGATCACTCACTCGTCTCCAATGGATCTCTGCTTGAACTGATGCATTTGCCTGACAGGATACACTCAAAACACTTCCGAGCACCTCAATAACAGGGGACTCTTTAGAAAGCACAGGAGGATCCAGAACTAAAAAAGAGAACAAATTGGGGTAAAAAAATACACAATACAAACCATTTGAGTATGTTAAAATAATATTTCAGTTCAAAGTAACAATTAAATGGGGTTTCAATCTTTATATAATTTATTGGCATGACCTTGTGTAACTTTTGTGCAAAAATTACATTGATTTTTCAGACAAGTTTCCATCTCTGTTTTTCAACCATGTATAACATCAGGTGGAGTTACATACTTTATGTGCCCTTGGATATAACATTCTACTTAGATCTGGATTAAACTGTATGCACACAACAGTGTTGAGATGTGCTGTAACCATGGCAGCACAAATAAGCATCTCTGCCTTATAATATAAAAACAATGCAGAAAAGCAATGTAAAGTAAAAGTTGCTGAAAGGCATACACAAGCTTAGTATCATCTGAAGGTTGACAACTGCTTAATATATAAAGAAAGCAACAAAGATAAATACTGTATCAGCTTTCACAATCTTCTAACTGCCTTAAATATTTTTTTATGACACAAAAAATAGACATTTTTTATTTTCTGTTTATGGCATAGGGGAATGTTTGACAGTTTGCAGACAGTTATTAAACAACTCCAGTCACCAAAAACATTTATACTAAAATCCCTCCCTTCCCCAACAATAAAAGCATAGGGGTGCTCTTAAGAGGAATGGTCTTTGATTATCGAGTTAATCATCTGTGATTGGTCTACAGAATTTTATAAATGATGGGTACTTGGGCAGGACACTGCTGATTGGATGAGCCACAAAATGTCCCTGCTCATCCAAGCAAATATGATGCCAATCTACGCAAGCATTGGCTCTATGGCATCCAGGGAGACTGACCACCTTCAGATAAAAAAGTATGCCAGATTTTGGTTACATATTCACAGATGCTTGTTGAACACTATGAGATCTGCTTTGTCTGTACTTACTGTATTGTCTTCAAATTCTGGTCCTAGACTGTACACATTGGGCTGAATGTTAGGATCTGGAGTACAGACAAAAACAGCTTTTGTGATCAAAAGATCACAATTTTGAGGTCCATCAACACTTTCAGTAAACATAGTGTAGGGCAGTGTTCAAAAGAGATGGATCTTCGTACATGAATACATACATACCTTTAATCTGGCCCAATTTAAGCAAATCAGACTTTAGGGGACCTCTGTTTTGCCCTGACATTTAGGACTTTTGTCCCAAACAGTAAGGACTGTTGGGAGGTGTGCCCCATTCACCATGTTGATGGGTGCTGCATGCACCTGTCACAGCAGAGGCATTTTTAGGGGGGGGAAATGTTTGGAGGCAGTCTTGCTTCAGTAGCTACTAGGCATGCCTTGAGGGACATGACATAGCCCAACGTGCTTGTCCATGCTCTCTTTTCTAGACACTGCCCTAATTAACAAAATTTGGACTCTTTAGCATCTTTCTCACACAATCTGCAGGAAACAAAAGCACAATACTGCAAATGAACTTTGCTTTCTTAAAACATAACATTTGAATTCACTTACAGTGAACATGGATTTCAGTCTCTGCTTTCAAATCAGTGTCCAAATTCTCTACATCCAGTGCTGTACAGCTATAGCCACCAGAATCCTCACGGGAGACATTCCAGCGGTATGATGAGTCTGATGTTAAAGGATTTTCATTATGTTTCTGGGAAGAAACAGGAGATAAGAATCAGAGGTAGATGCAGCTACAGATATACCTGTTATGTTAATCTGTTAGGATATGCTGAGTTGTACATATTTTAACATATGTGCAACAAAAAATAAACACATTAATGCATCCTTTTTTTATACATATTTTATGTAACACCCCCCTAGTGGTGTTTTAGTTAAACCTTTACCTCAGTGAATAGAGGAGGGGTCACCTAGAGGGTAAGATAGAAGTTTCTGAAAAGTTACATAAACTGGTTACCATGGTGATAACCCAGCCCAGCCTGTGAGACTAAGTGAGAGGAAGGAGGGGCTGTCATTAAGGGGGGATAGGAACTGAGAAGGGAGACACAAGAGGAGAGTTGTAGCTGGGGACCTGGGGTGGAAGCTCCCAGGCTCCCCCAGCATTCCCTGGAAGTCTGAGCATGGTGACTGAGCCAGGGCAAGGAATGTGTGCCCTGGATGAGGGGGAGAACTCCATGCCACTATAGAGAACCCAAGAGAGAGGGGGACACTTCGCATGGAAGAGGCCCTGGAGTGAGGGCTGCTACAAGAGGCAAGGTAGCTGTAGTGTCAGATCCTGAGGCTGAGAGTACACAGAGTGACGTGTCAGAGCACAGGAGACATCATTCCCGCAGAGGAGGGATGAGCTGCAGTTGAAAGGTACACAGAGTGTGTCAGAGCTGCATGGAGGAGAGGCTGCCTGCCTATTAGCATCCATGCATGTGCCCCTGCAGAAAGGGTATCTGCAGTGAGTATGGAGTGTAAGAGAGACCAATGATTTATGTTACATAACATCTGGATAACATTAAGAACTGTGCAGGAGGAGTAATGAGATATATTTGCAACCATATTCGTATTGCTCATTAAGAACTGTGCTGGAGAGAGTAAGGAGCTGTACATATATTTCTTTATTGCTGCAACCATTATGATTATCGTGCTGGAGGAAGAGTGTAAATAAAGAGTTGAGTTTGTTATAGATATGGTCTGGCGCCCAAATTATTGTGACTTCTATTACACTGCACCAAAGTGACATTACCTGTGTCCCACTAACTACAAAGAAACACCTGCATGTGCAGGGACCCACTGATCATTTACACCCATGCCCATCAGCTAGCCAGGGCTTGAGAAGGAGGTGCACTGTGTACCCTTTGCACCCCACACTACACACAGTGACAGGGGGTTACATAATGGCGCCCAACGTGGGGCTCGAGCACAACAGATGGAGAAAGTGCTTGCAGGACACAGGAACTGAGAGCAGTGTGCCCAGCCGGAGAAACACCCTTGGGACACCATGTCTGACCGTCTCTAGGTGCCCAACAGAGACCAAGGGTAATGAGGAGGTAAAGCAAGTTGTTTGCTGAGTAGTTCTGTCCAGGACAGTATATGGAGCAGCAGTGTGCTTGTTGCTGAGACTTGTAGTGCCACTTATCCCAGCTGAGTGGGAAGCAAAAGAAGAAAAGGTTCAACATGTGAGGTGCAATTACAATGCAGTCTGTATATTGCCTTTCCTGAGGATTTGGGGAAGCAAAGAGAGGCAGGCTGTGCAAGTGACGTCTGTATATTGCCCTTCCGGAGGATTAGGGGGAGCAAAGAAAGGCAGATCGTCCACGTTGGAGAGAAAGGGGGGGAAGACAACCCCGCTGGTCAAATGCCACCCCTGCATATATTGCTGAGATGTATTTGTTGGGAGGGGCCCACGAGAGCCACCTGTCTCTTTTTGACCCAGGAGGTCACCTGCCCATGCCTGCCCATGTCTTTAGTTAAACCTTTACCTCAGTGAATAGAGGAGGGGTCACCTAGAGGGTAAGATAGAAGTTTCTGAAAAGTTACATAAACTGGTTACCATGGTGATAACCCAGCCCAGCCTGTGAGACTAAGTGAGAGGAAGGAGGGGCTGTCATTAAGGGGGGATAGGAACTGAGAAGGGAGACACAAGAGGAGAGTTGTAGCTGGGAACCTGGGGTGGAAGCTCCCAGGCTCCCCCAGCATTCCCTGGAAGTCTGAGCATGGTGACTGAGCCAGGGCAAGGAATGTGTGCCCTGGATGAGGGGGAGAACTCCATGCCACTATAGAGAACCCAAGAGAGAGGGGGACACTTTGCATGGAAGAGGCCCTGGAGTGAGGGCTGCTACAAGAGGCAAGGTAGCTGTAGTGTCAGATCCTGAGGCTGAGAGTACACAGAGTGACGTGTCAGAGCACAGGAGACATCATTCCCGCAGAGGAGGGATGAGCTGCAGTTGAAAGGTACACAGAGTGTGTCAGAGCTGCATGGAGGAGAGGCTGCCTGCCTATTAGCATCCATGCATGTGCCCCTGCAGAAAGGGTATCTGCAGTGAGTATGGAGTGTAAGAGAGACCAATGATTTATGTTACATAACATCTGGATAACATTAAGAACTGTGCAGGAGGAGTAATGAGATATATTTGCAACCATATTCGTATTGCTCATTAAGAACTGTGCTGGAGAGAGTAAGGAGCTGTACATATATTTCTTTATTGCTGCAACCATTATGATTATCGTGCTGGAGGAAGAGTGTAAATAAAGAGTTGAGTTTGTTATAGAGATGGTCTGGCGCCCAAATTATTGTGACTTCTATTACACTGCACCAAAGTGACATTACCTGTGTCCCACTAACTACAAAGAAACACCTGCATGTGCAGGGACCCCCTGATCATTTACACCCATGCCCATCAGCTAGCCAGGGCTTGAGAAGGAGGTGCACTGTGTACCCTTTGCACCCCACACTACACACAGTGACAGGGGGTTACATTTATATATGTGTTTTGGATTCAAATGATTCCTACTCGGCTCTGAGTGTTGGTAGTGCTCTGTTGCCCATGATACAGTGCAAGTAAAGGTCAAACATACAACCTGTAATGCTTTCCTTGCTCTTTAAAGACGTCCCAAAATCCTCCTTCCTTCTTCTGCTATCCAATCCTTTAAATACCCCTTGCTCCAGTGCTGCTCCCACTGGCATCCCATTTGTGCCACAATAAATATCATTGCTCCCAGCACCCACAGCCAACAGGAGATAAGTATTGATCTCTGGTGGATGTATCGAAAAGAGCAGACACACTGCGAGCACACTGCTGTATCCAGGAAGCCTGGACATCTGCATAGACTACAGAGGACAACACAACCTGCTGTTCCTTATCAACTCAAATGGATTGTGTGGATTTATTTGTGCTCTATGCTTTTTAAACCAGTTTGTTCTTATTTGGATTTTGGGACATGTAAAATGCTCCTTATCTATCTGGACTTTTATGCAAAGCATTTCTGATGTTGAAGGGGCAGAAGGAGCTATTAACTTCCTGTGTGAGGAATTGTTCTCCATTACCTGGGATTAGGAATCTCATTACACAGTTTCACCCACTATTGTTCTTCCCTGGATTGTGGTAGACATGGAGGCACCCACCCAGTAGGAGAAAACTACAGAAGGGGGGAATACAAATCCCTCCCCATCACCAACCCATATTTCCATCCCGGCCAATACTGAGACAAGCTCACCTGAGACTACCAGTGCAGGGTGGGAATTCTATAGTGGGAAATTTGGACGGTTAAAAGAGCCTGTTTGAGAATTCTGCTGAGCTTGGTGTAGAGTTTCCATCATGGTTCCTGCGCCAGATCCTGAATCTGATACGCATCTTCTAGCATCTGGCTGCAATGAACCTCTGCTCCATCTGGAGCTGCTCAAGGGTATGTTCTCCTGATGGGGCAATTTACTGACTGTATAATTTGGCTTACCTCAGGATAATAAATTGTTTTGCTCTTAATACTGTAAACATTTAATTGGCTACATAAATCATTACAGAGGTAAGGACCCATCTATATTAACAAGGTAATTACAAATATTCTCATTCTCACATTCTCACTTGTGAAACAAAGGTAAATTTATATTTAAAAGTATATTTTGTAACTCATAAGTTTTTTATAAGTGAGATATATGATAGTCACACTATATCTACTTTGCAACCTGAGATTTCCATCCATTTCCCCTTGAACCTACATTCCCTAAAATCTCAATCCCAAACTATAAGAAACCTTTTTTTAACATTGTATTTAAATACATACTGCAGGCACATACATGGGAATAGCCAGAGCCTTTTTAATAAAAAAATACTAACCACTTAAAATGACAATGCTTTTGTAATACTCTAAAGACTCAAGCAGATGAGTCATTTAGATATATCAGTCTTTGTCCCTTTACAGCCCATGTTTATCAAATCTTTACTGTGATGGCTTGGCTCATTTTCCATAGAGTAGTCTGTTACTAAATGAAAGATGAGACAAAACTGCACAGTCCAGCGTCAATGTACACTCGCATTAAATGGGACAAAAAAATGGTGAGTCTAAATAGTGCTTGTCTCCAAAAGCCATTAAAAAGACGTCTGAGATTATAAAGAGATGCGGGTTCAGATTCACTGTAGGCAGAGAGTGAAAGAAGTGGCTTATTAACTTTTTTATATAAGTAACTTAGCCCCCTATACCTCTGGCTCCTGTACCTCCTGCACCAACTATAGATCCACCGCTAGACAATGGCTAAACTTGCAAAGTGTATTGCACCCGATTTTGTAGTAAGAATAAATACCAACACTAATCTGAAATCAAAGTTCAAACATAAATATTTGGGTTGATGGCTTGCTTCTATACTTTCAATTGGTTTGCATAAAAATTGTTCTATAGAAATAAATCCTGCCATGGCCAAAAACACACTGCACAAATGATGCTAATGACTATGGAATCTAATTTATGGTACAGCCTCCCAAATTCAGCTTGGCAAGCTTGCTACACTATACAACTTAATGCCATTTTGCTGTGTAACTACAAAACCCACCAATTTGATGTGTTAATATATCTAGGTTGTCTTTCCCTAGAGACCAGAATATAATTTGTTTGTTTATCTTTCACAAGCTTTCTGGACAAATTACCAAAGCACTGAACACATTAATAGTTAAGTTATAAATAAAAATAGAGACAACATTATAACATACATGAAACAGGGCTCTGGATGACGGTATTTAGATAAAACAGTAGTTTGAGCCAGGATACAGGCTGATAGGGAGATATCTGGAATTCGTGTGGGGACCACGGAGCACAAATTGGCTTTATATGCAGATGATGTCTTATATTGACCATAGCAAACCCAACTAAATCTGGGAGATTGCCGCCACCAGCTCAACTTGCCTTAAAATAAAAGAGAATATATACAAAATTTTGTTCCGCTGGTATTATGTACCAACTCAACTTAGGAAGAAGCTCCCTGATGCCTCTGATAGATGTTGGCGTGGGTGTTGTATGGAAGGAACGTGTCTCCACATATGGTAGTGCTGTCCAAATCTAGCACATTTCTGGTTAGACATAAAGTACTTGATCTCTAATATACTCCAACTTATCATTCCTCTAGAACCTAAATTTTTCCTCCTACCCCTTGGAATTCTTTCACTCACCAACAGAATAATCTTGTTTGGCACATAATCTCAGCTGCCACCTATCAACTTGCTGATGATTGGAAATAAAATACCCCTCCATCACTTCAAACCATCACTAGCATTGTTTGGCACATCCAACTGATGGAATTCACGATCAATATTCTTAAAAAGTTCTCTAAATCTTTCAACAAGGTCCGGGTTCCCTGGTTATCTCTTTTCTAGTCTCGGTAACCCTATACTTAACTTCTGATGTTGCGTCCTTTCCATTTTCTCTTCCTCACTCAGTGATCCCTCTGTGTAGCACTCCTTCATCTGTCCATTCTCCTTTTCTTTAATGGTCCTAGCCACACTATTCCTTTCCCTCCTCTTTCCTCCTGACTTTTCTCTCTTTTATTCCCAAAAACAGTTTTTTCCATAGAAGTTCATCAGTTCTAATCTATAGATAACAATTCTGTTGATTTTGTCTTTACAGCATACGTCTTGAGTCTTGTACTGTTAATTTTTTTGCTTGCATTGCTATGACCTAAATAAATATTTAAAAAAAAGAAACAAAAAAAACCCCAGTAATTTGAATTATCCTTACCTTATACAGGGTAAACTGAGGTTGTGGATTACCATTGCCCTCACAGATCAGCTCTACAGTATCTCCTTCCTTTATCTTCTCAGACTGGCTCTTTATAAATAGTTTTACTTCAGTGTTCATGTCTGTGGAGAGAAAATAAAATGACCCCAAAAATAGGAAAGTACTACAACAATCAAGAATCAGGAATATAGAGCTCCAAACGGAGAATCAAACATTCCCATGCCATTAAAGAAATACTTACAATACACTGTAATGTTTTTTTTCTGTGACTCCTTCATATGAACACCCTTTGGGAGATTGTATGAGACCTCACAATAAAAAACAGCATCAACATCAGACTTCTGCACAGGGCTAAAAAGAGTGCTCCTCACTGTAAATAGACCACTGGACTCCATTGTGACCTGAGAATTGACTTGCACAGCTTTAGAGAAATAAGTAGAAATAAGGTATTACTATTTATATTACAGTTTGCATGTCTCTCCTAATACCTTTATAGAAAACATATTTGAAATCCATTTAATTCTACTAACATATCCACAACAGTTTCTAATATATTGCCCTTCCTCTTCCCAGCTCTGTATATCTTGCCCTAAATTCTCTACTCTATTTCTACCTGAATTCTCCCTTCTTATTCCCATAGCTCTTCAATTTCCTATCTTTATACTATACCTCTCACATAAGCATATTTGTACAGTACTTAACATTGGTATATTTTCCACAGTCCTTCAAGTTAACTCCCATCTTGCAACTCATCTTATTTCCAACTCCGCCCCACAACAAGACAGCTACAGCTCTACATCACCACTAATCCCTCTACAAGACATCAAGACACCGCACAAAGCTCTTCACAGCAACGAACAACTAAGTTCATGAGAATAAAGGCTGTTTTTACAATTCCTTAGAAGCAGAACAGTGTAGAAGTTGACTAAACAGTCTAAAACTGGTTACTGTTGTTATTTTTGTCAGAGTTAGGTCATATGATTGTGACTGTTGTGTTGTGATTGGCTCCTTATTTTGTTTGACAGTAATTGATTTTTTTATCTGCTGAATCACTCCAAAATCAGGGTTAATTAATGTGCACTGTGAAGATACCGGGTTTATCTGGCCCAATGCTACCCACTTCACTCTGACTGGACACCCACGGGTGCCTTCCTATGACAGGGAAGTCTATCCAGTACCTTTTAGGATTTTTATGATCACTCAGGCTAATGCAGTAATAAAAATACAACAGTATATTTATTGTCATACAAACAACACTAGAATATTATGTATACACAGTAAATAAATGCCAGGCAGGTTTACCACATTATCTGTCCCTTACCCCAATAGCTTAAGGAGATATAGTCACCTGGCTGTCCAGACTTCACGACCCATGGATCTCTCTCTAGACTTTAGTTAGAGAACGACAACTCAAAACTAGATCTTGCAACTTCATGAATGAAATCCTAGAATGAACACCATTCCCCCCTGGAGTCATTCCTTATATCTCAGGTCTGATTTCCACAGTCTTTCCCCTCCCTGGGCAAACCCCTGGGTCTATTCTTCTTAACTATTGGCCAGTGCAGGCCTATGGGGGTTTGAACAGGGCAGTGAAGATGAGCTGTCCTTTCACAGAAGACCCCTGCTGGGATGCAGACGGAACGTCTGGACTAGTCCTAAGGAGAACAATTGATGCTAATTGGCTTCCCCTACTTCCAAGAATAAGGTAGCAGTGAGCCCCTCCTAAAATTAACCCCTTACATTACTTTGTGATGTCACAGGGTCCCCAGCTGTTCCATGCTTCCTGTAGAGGAAGGAGGGGGGAGAATGAATGTATTGTGGACACCACCTGATCTTTACCCATAACCCTCCTGGCTTCAGTTTAAGGACAATGAATAACATTACTGCAAGTCATCAATATATAATACACAATATACATATTTACATTGAACTACAATGTCCCCTTAACCACATGTAATTGGACAATGCAGTTGTAGTCTGGTGAGCTGGGGAACAAAAGCGTGGGCTATAAAAAGTACTATAACCCACATTATGTGAGAAACGAGACACAGAATGGTTAGCGTATAACTTGTTTCGTCACATATACCTCCCCCACTTTTTTAGCCCCTGTTCCCTAGTGGCTCACTTGCCCCAAGTAAACCTTTCTTCCAAGTCCAAAATTTCCGGCCTGCTGTGATTTCTCCTGGGTCTGATGGCAAGGTAGACAGCAGTACAAAGTTCCTCAATCTCCCACCTGGGTCCCATGGCTGCAGACATATCTTCCCACCCAGCTGGAGTGGGGGTTTATACTGCCCTGTGTCATAAGATGAATCAACAATAAAACTGGGCCACTCCGGTACACACATCCATGGTAGGAGAGTTGTAGTCCAACATCCCTTGGGTGCCTTATCCACCCTTAATTGCCCAACTGCAAATAGTCCCTTGGCCTGTCCTCTGTTTCTAGAGACTATGCTCCCCTCCCCCACATAATGGAATGAAAACTGCGAAGTGGCTCCTTGTCCGCTTGTTTCTGGCAAAGATCCAATCCCCCTCCCCCAAACACTCAAGGGACAACTGCCCAGTGGAAGGCAAACGTGGTGGCTCCATTAGTTCTTTGCTTATGGGGAATCCTCTGTCCCCCTCCCAAACCACATGTGGGTGCCCCTATAAGTATGTTGGTGTGCATCTCCCCTCCCCTGCTACCACATCCAACTGTTGCACTACTCCCCTCGCCTCTCGCGCATTGGGGTAGTGTGAATCCTCATTGTCCTCTCGGCAGCAAAACAAAGTGCATGGTCCAGTGCAGGCCTCTGGTATTGGGTCTTGAATTCCTAGATTTGGAGTCGGAGTGCGAAGCTTCAAAGCTTGTGGGGCTGGTGAATCTTGTTGTGCTGGTGCCCTCTCAGACACCCACTCAGTCAACATCTCCTCATCTGCCAATTTTGCATAGGGAAAAGTATAAATGTAGTTTTCCCAGGGCCCCATGGTAGTGGCCTCTGACATGGCAATTCCTTTTTACTCTCCCATTAATTCTGTCATACAGTCTGTAATCATGATTTCTGCTGAGATCATATGTTGAGCCAGTTTATGATTCTCTTCTGCCACAATTGGGTACAGCTGTACATCACTTGCACCGGAGAACACACATGCGATATCCTGCATTACTTCATTAAATAAAACATTTTCAGGCACAACTGGGGTGGATAACTGGTCTTTTCTGTAATTCTGTTCTATCTCAGGTGCCAATAACACTGGCAAATTATCAGAAGATGCTACTATATGGTACTTACTTGGTAACTCTTTTCCATCCAAGTCACCAAATGGAAGGATTTCTCCTAATCCTTTCAGAGTAGTCAGAGGTACAACATCCTCACCAAGCAGTTCTTCTCCAGTCTCCCCCACGATAGTAGCTTGGGCAACTGTGTATAATCCACTGGGATGGACCTCCCCCTGATTAACAGACTGAGAAGCCATTTTTTTGGAGTTTGACAAAAGATATTGCAATTGCCATTTTTCAGTATTCACTCGATAACACTGATCCTGCCACATTTCGAGGTCCATAAATCCTTGTCGCCATACCTCATCCTCTGCTTCTTCAAAAATCTGTTGCAGACATTGCATTTGTTCCCAGAGAGGTATGTGGGGACCTAAAGTTAGCATCCATTTCCTATAGACACTGAAGGCATTGATCGGACTCTCCTGATCTTTTAAAAGATGTTTGAGGATATCCCTGTGTGTGCAGTACAGGTAAGGTACACCCTGGATCTTTCATTCCACTATTAGCTCCTTCATACTCATTGTCTATAGTGGATCTGTAGAATCTGCTAATGGGACAGATTGTATTAAAACATTTGCAGGGGATTCATCAGGTATGTCCCTGTGCTGTAATAGTCCATTTCCATCTTGTTTGTACTGCTGAATATTGTTGTAACTGAATTTTCCCTGGGCCAGATTCTGCATAGTACAAATAACTTCATTTGTAAAATCATCCCATTCTGGTTCATCCCGAAAATTACAGCCACTTGCTTCCTCTTTCAACATTATTATTATTATCCTTTATTTGTTAGGCGCCACAAGAGTTCCGCAGCGCCATACAATGCACAAACAATAGACAGTACAGGGTAAAACATTACTGAGGAGTAAACAAATATACCAACACTTCAGAAGCTCCAAGCAGGCTAATGCAGTAAAGACGGAGCAGATGAGTAGGTAAGGACACAGGAGGGAAGAGGGCCTTGCTCAAATGAGCTTACATCCTAAGGGAGGGTGAACAAAACTCAGGTACAAATGGGGGCCAGTTGATGTAAAGGAGAGAAGAGGGGACGGGAGGAGAAAGGGGAGAGCGGGTTAGGTTAAGAACACATCCAACAGGTTCTCCAATTTCTCCTGTAGACTGGCTCCTTCCCACATAATAATCTTTGGGCACTCCTCATCCCAATAATCCAAAATGTGCTGCATTGTGGTGGGGTGGTGCAACCCATCCATATCCCAATCCTGCAAACACTGCCAAAGTGCTTCATCCCAGTACACCTTTCTCTTGGTTGTACTGGACTACTTCATCCCTTCCTTTGGGAACTTTTTCAACAATGGGCTGTGATCTTCTCTCTTGTTCCTAGAGCTCACACCCATTTTACTTCCACGGATCACTTCACTGTGATTTCCCCTCTTTGAGACACGGTTCCATTTTCCACTCTCCTCTGGCGGGGGTGTGCTTCCCCTTATCAAATCGGCACTTAGGTGGCATCTTCCCTCGTTTAAAGCCCACAGCGCTTTTCATGACACTTTCTGTCTTAAAGCCTTTAGGAGTAAGTTCAGGATAATGTGGTAACTGGCTTCTAGTGCTAACTGCTTTGCAGAGCCCTGGAATGTATCACAATACAGTTCCCCTGCAGCTCTACCCAGAGAGGACCTGGGACTGAGTGACCCCACTGCTTGCCACCAAAAATGTGAAGATACCGGGTTTATTTGGCCCAATCAGGGCAGGATTAAGGGAATGGAGGCCCCTGGGCTAAGGGGGCCTCCATTCTCCCGTAAGGGCCCCCCCCCGGTGAGCCGAGCCGCCCCTAAGGCACTTACCTGCTTCTCCTGGCATTGCAGTCCTTCCCCGGCACGCTGTACGCTCTTTACTGAGGAGATCTCATGAGAGTGAGACTCACGAGATCTCCTCAGTAAGGAGACTACAGCGCACCGGGTAAGGACCGCAGTGAAAGTGCTCAGCAGCATTGATAACGCCAGGGGCGCCCCTGACCGGTCAATACTGCTGAGCACTTTCAAGGGCCCCCTGGATGCCCGAGGCCCCTGGGCTGTAGCCCAGTTAGCCCTAGGGTTAATCCGGCCCTGGGCCCACTGCTACCCACTTCACGCTGGCTGGACACCCACGGGTGCCATCCTATGCCAGGAAAGTCTACCCAGTACCTTCTAGGATTCGTATGGTCAGTCAGGCAAATGCAGTTATAAAAATACAACAGTATATTTATTGTCATACAAACAACACTAGAATATTATGTATACACAGTAAATAAATGCCAGGCAGGTTTACCACATTATCTGTCCCTTACCCCAATAGCTTAAGGAGATATAGTCACCTGGCTGTCCAGACTTCACGACCCATGGATCTCTCTCAGTTGCATATATAGACTCTAGTTAGAGAACAACAACTCAAAACTAGATCTTGCACCTTCATGAATGAAATTCCAGAATGAACACCCTTCCCCCCTGGAGTCGTTCCTTATATCTCAGGTCTGATTTCCACAGTCTTTCCCCTCCCTGGGCAAACCCCTGGGTCTATTCTTCTTAACTATTGGCCAGTGCAGGACTAGGGGGTTTGGACAGGGCAGTGAAGATTAACTGTCCTTTCACAGAAGCCCCCTGCTGGGATGCAGACAGAACATCTGGACTGGTCCTAAGGAGAACAATTGATGCTACTTGGCTTCCCCTACTTCCAAGAATAAGGTAGCAGTGAGCCCCTCCTAAAATTAACCCGTTACACTACTTTGTGATGTCACAGGGTCCCCAGCTGTTCCATGCTTCCTGTAGAGGAAGGAGGGGGGAGAATGAATGTATTGTGGACACCATCTGATCTTTACCCATAACCCTCCTGGCTTCAGTTTAAGGACAATGAATAACATTACTGCAAGTCATCAATATATAATACACAATATACATATTTACACTGAACTACAATGTCCCCTCAAACATATGTAATTGGACAATGCAGTTGTAGTCTGGTGAGCTGAGGAACAAAAGCAAGGGCTATAAAAAGTACTATAATCCACATTATGTGAGAAACGAGACACAGAATGGTTAACGTATCACTCGTTTCGTCACATGCACCTTTTTCACTTTAAGAAATTCCTATGCATTTCATCTTCAGAGGAATTGATTAGCTTATCTATAATCATTATTTCTAAAATGTTAAAGATGGCTTTAATGTCTCTGTTAAAAAAAACAGATTGATGTTATAACAGTCTAATGATCATCTTTCCTGTTTATTAGTTCAAATTATTACATACCATCTTGTCCATTTCTCAAAGGTGAATCATTCTTATACCATGTGATATTTGGAGTGGGAAACCCATTCTTACTCTCACACATTGCAATCTGCAAGGGAAAAACTATGTGAGAATGTTCTGTTAACACGTCTTTCTTTTTATTCTACTTTAAACACAAATATCACTAACATCTGTATTTTCTGGTATGAACAGTATTTAATTTTCTGTATAATCTAATAATACAAGAGTGATGTGAATACTTGTAGAAACAACTGTGAAGTATATTCTTGTTATGGCAAGTAGAGATTTTATCACTTTTTATGCGGTTCTTTGAAATGTCAGAGAGTGGACAACATACCACTTTTTTATTCGTACCAGTTTTCATTTATGCCTCCATTTTTTTGTTTTAAACAACACCTATCTCTCTCCTGCTTCATTAGTCATTCCTCCATATCATTTACATCAGTCGCAGATTAAACCACACAAAAAAAGTGCTATTAACAAGTGTAATCACCACACATGCACCTAATTTCACCCCAATTCACTGCTGTGACAGCTTTCTCGTAAGGAATATTTATGTATATATATATATATATATATATATATATATATATATATATATATATATAACAAAATACGTAATAAACACTGGCGCTCACAACAGTAATGTATGAAGTTAATAAATAGATAGTCCACAAAAACACCTCTTCCACATATGGAGGCAGCCTTCCTTGTAATTGGTAGGTAAGTCCAGAATTATATAAAGTCAAATAAGGATACGGCGCACAATGGTGTGTTACTAGGGAAATTAACCCAAGTTCAGTGGGGAAGTAATAATAAAACAACAGTTCAATGTTCCACGCTTGCTGGACGGTCCTCTAGGACCACGGGTATAAGTCCAGTGTTGCATATATAAAATGACAGAATATTAAAAGCATAGGATTAGTAGGAACAGTGTGTTAGTGATAGCCCATCACCATAGTGTTACACACCCAAGGAATTATATCGCTTATCTGTATAATTAATCCAGAGACTGGAACACAGCTTAATCACCACTTCTCTTTCAATAATATGTGATCAGCATTCTCAGCAACTGCAAGTCTGTACTCCAGTCATATAACATCAGCATACTGCAAACACCATATCTTTCTTCCACTTTCCAGGCTTAAGGTGCTGCACCCCTTCAGGAACTCCTTGATGTTTCCCAGGCACTCTCCCTCTGTGCGCGGCTCCGGGTACACCTAATACTTATAAGTATTAGGTGTACCCAGAGCCGCGCACAGAGGGAGAGTGCCTCTCATTTGCTGAGAATGCTGACCACATATTATTGAAAGAGAAGTGGTGATTAAGCTGTGTTCCAGTCTCTGGATTAATTATACAGATAAGCGATATAATTCCTTGGGTGTGTAACATTATGGTGATGGAACATTGAACTGTTGTTTTATTATTACTTCCCAACTGAACTTGGGTTAATTTCCCTAGTAACACACCATTGTGCGCCGTATCCTTATTTGACTATATATATATATATATATATATATATATTTATATATATATATATATATATATATCTATTATATACACACAAACATATATATATATACACAAGTTAACCCGTGCATGATACTCATGCATTCTAGTCAAATCAAGCTACTTAAGGTGTTAAAAAGGTTCTTGTCATGCATTTGGGCCATAGCCCAGGCCTCCTCAGGGGAAGAGCGTTACTTCCTGACGTAGGCGCCCTTTTTAAACGTGGTTTTGTCCACATGTCACCACCTCATCATTCTTCTCCATCACATTGCTCTTCACTGCAGACAAACCTTGTCAGCTTTGCTGTTAGCTGTGGAAAAGACACTTCCAAACCATTTTCAAAGCATATAAACAGAATGGAATTTGGCCAATAATCTGAAGTTTTAAATCCCAAAATGTGAAATTTGATGGGACCCAAAACCTCTGAAACAAGTAACCAATGGGATAATCAATGGTGGCTGAAGATTGATTACATCCTTACAGTCTACGGGATATCCTGCAGATAAGCCATTAAACTATTGGCTTCTGGTACGCATACATCTTCATTGGTGTGACCTGTTTTGTCTATATATCTTCTTGAACGTCATTTGGCCGTGTGTGATTTTCCACCCTATGAGCTATACATATCTATTCTAGATATTGTTGATATCCACATGGTGGGAAGCTCTGGCTCACTCATTTTTGGTGGTTTGGTTCCTTTTTTGGATTTTTCACTTGGCTTCATTAACTTGCCATACTACACTATTGTGCACCTCCTCTCATTTACTTTTATATATATATTTATATATATATATATATATATATATCTATTATATACACACAAACATATATATATATACAAGTTAACCCGTGCATGATACTCATGCATTCTAGTCAAATCAAGCTACTTAAGGTGTTAAAAAGGTTCTTGTCATGCATTTGGGCCATAGCCCAGGCCTCCTCAGGGGAAGAGCGTTACTTCCTGACGTAAGCGCCCTTTTTTAACGTGGTTTTGTCCACATGTCACCACCTCATCATTTTTCTCCATCACCTCATCCTTCATCTTCATCGCCACATCCTTCATCAAGCTACTTAAGGTGTTAAAAACTCCCCACTGTCACCCCCGGCAACCACCAACCACTCCCAACTGTCACTTCTCCTTCAAGAAATATATAGGTCAGTGTATAACTCTGCCCAGCAGGTGGCGTTGCAGCTTGGTTTTTTTTTTCCACACACGCCTCTAGGCATTTATATAGTAGATATATATATATATATATATATATATATATATATATGTTTTTATTTAATAAATTTGTATCTTGATTAATTCCTGTGGTTTCCGATTCTGTCTTCTATATTTTGGTAAATAACAAATAGAATTAGAGCGCTGTTCTAAATTTTATTTTAAATGGAGATCACAGTGACGTAGCACCATTTGTGTATCTTTGGAATCACACTTGGAGAAATTATTTTTTGAACTTTTGTAAGAATCTTGGCCACATCATATTTATCATTTGTAGCCTATACTATCTGATCAATCTTAAAACACTATATATTGTTGTGTCAACTGTTTTTCTATAACTTGCTAAAATTTGGGTTACACCTTCCTGGAGAGAAAGAAGAAAACAGAAATATGGAAAGCAAATTCAAACAGAACATTTCAGCATCCCCAATTTTCTAGCATATTGTGGCAGCGCTGAAAGGCCTTCATTTATGTTTTTGTATATTGTATATTGAAACTTGGTGGTATTTCTAGGGCATTTTTAGCTGCTGGCACATTAACATTTTACATTGTTGTTCTGCCTCCGTCTATTTCAAAAGTGGTGACAGGCAGACATGCAGGAGATAAAGAATGATGACAACAAATTAAGATGAACTGTATCATTTAGAGGCTTGTTACACATGTGTCTCTACCTACAGTTTAGAGAAAATAATTAGACGCAGGGGCTTACAGCGCTCCACTCAGTTCAGTGAATGGAGTCCTGCTCAGTTCACAAATATGAAGATGTACTTTTGATTGAATTTAATGTAATCCTGCAAAATGCATGAAGAACTTATATAAATGTTCATAGCATTACAATATTTCAAGATATAAGTGTGCTGCTATTGGGACAGAAAGTGGCCTGTTCATTCATGTGGTAATGTCATGTAAAGTCATGGCTGGTACGTAACACGTAGCAGTATCATTATGGTAGAAGGAGAATGGAGGTATTCACAAAGCCACGGACTGACAGTTAAATAGTGAAATGAGCATGGTCCCTCAGCAGAGTATTGATTTTTGTTGAGTCTCCTTTCACACTGAGGCAGAAGTACTGTGGTATCAAATGCTCCTCTATAAAAAACAAAGCTTGCATTGTTCTTGTCTGTACATCTAAAAAAGTGCATAAATTCATATTAAACAGCTCATTCCGAGATTAACAATTTACTATCTAAGCTATATCTTGCTATTATCAAATAATCATGTTTCAAGTTTACCTGAACTGCATCATCTGTCACCAAAATTCCAGTTTCAGACATTGTAATTTCTGGTTCTCCTGGAGCCTCTAAACAGAGAAAGGAGCAGAATAAGACATGAACACTAGTGGTAACCTACTGTAGTTTACATCACATATAAATACAAAATACCACTAATTAATTTTATTGCATAGATAAACCAACCAATCAAATAGAAATGTACTCATAAAACTGATAGACTCGCTTCAGTGTTAAATATAAACCTCCATCTGAGCAGCAGCCATTGAGATGATCTATAGTTCTATGGATAACATTTAACACATAAATCATACCTCCCAACTATCCTGATTTCAGCTGTGTCTCACGCAGGGACATGTTGGGAGAAGGGAGGGATGTAATGGGCAGCCTAGCGCTGCTCTGGGGGCATGGCGACGCCCCTGTTGTGATGTGGCTATGCCGGGGACAGATATGTTGGGAGGTATGCATAAATGGCTGACTTACCTATTCTATTAAAGTATGCATCCTGTTATCTTCTGTTTGAGCAACAAGAAAGTTTATTGCTAAAATCATGTAATAAAAGAAGGAGACGCATGTAATAATATATAATGTAAAAATAGAGATGCTCACTGACCCCCGTGTTTTGGTTTTGGTTTTGGTTTTAGATCTGGATTACCGTCGTGTTTTGGTTTTGCCAAACCGCCATTGCGTGTTTTGGTTTTGGTTTTGTTTTTGTTTTGCTATTTTGTTTAAAAATCAATGTTTTTGGGCATAAAATAACCAAATTTAGTGCTCCACCTGTTTCTTGGATAAGTAATGTAATTGTAAAGCTAATAAATTATCAAAAAAACTGTTTAATTCCTGGTAGGCTGTCACGACTTGCACTCTGTAGCTGCTGTCTGCAGTGACTCTATTGGATTTGTTATGCTTTCCACTTGTAGTACCACTGCCCACCAAAGGGGCCACTGTGCTACTTCGATTATTCTCCTTGATTACTGGGAGTGGTTTCAGCTGCATGAGGCCTATTTAAACCTGCCTGCTTCAAACAGTCTGGGCCAGATCATCAGGTCACTCCTGTGAGCATTTCCATGTGCTTTGTTCCAGTCTGCATTATCAAGTTATTTGTTCCAGCCTGCATTTCCATGTGCTTTGTTCCAGTCTGCATTGTCAAGTTGTTTGTTCCAGTCTGCATTTCCATGTGCTTTGTTCCAGTCTGCATTACCAAGTTGTTTGTTCCAGTCTGCATTACCAAGTTCATCTCCAGTCTTCATTACTAAGTTGTTTGTTCCAGTCTGCATTACCAAGTTGTCAGTTCCAGTCTGCATTACCAAGTTGTCAGTTCCAGTCTGCATTACCAAGTTGTCCTCTCCAGTCTGCATTACCAAGTTGTCCTCTCCAGTCTGCATTACCAAGTTGTCCTCTCCAGTCTGCATTACCAAGTTGTCCTCTCCAGTCTGCATTACCAAGTTGTCCTCTCCAGTCTGCATTACCAAGTTGTCCTCTCCAGTCTGCATTACCAAGTTGTCCTCTCCAGTCTGCATTACCAAGTTGTCCTCTCCAGTCTGCATTACCAAGTTGTCCTCTCCAGTCTGCATTACCAAGTTGTCCTCTCCAGTCTGCATTACCAAGTTGTCCTCTCCAGTCTGCATTACCAAGTTGTCCTCTCCAGTCTGCATTACCAAGTTGTCCTCTCCAGTCTGCATTACCAAGTTGTCCTCTCCAGTCTGCATTACCAAGTTGTCCTCTCCAGTCTGCATTACCAAGTTGTCCTCTCCAGTCTGCATTACCAAGTTGTCCTCTCCAGTCTGCATTACCAAGTTGTCCTCTCCAGTCTGCATTACCAAGTTCTGTTAAATTGTTGATCCCATTGAACTGTTGCTCTGTCTTCCCATTTCAGTATATCTGTGCCACAATCCGTGGTGGTTTGTTATGTGTTCTTAATAAAGCCACTTTAACCACTTACGCTCTCTCCGTGGTCATACCTGGGAAATCCTGACATAGGCCTTCATTAATTCTACACACAAACCAGATTGTCTTCCTCTCCATCTATGCCTATTGGCAATGCAGCCATCGTCTTTGGATGTATATTACACCCTACATTTATAGTTAAATATGTAAAGAAATGGACAAAGTCAGTTTGGTTTCTGTCTCTCTTGGCCCCCCTCCACTTGTCGAAAATACCAAAAAATTCAGCCGTTATAGACTGTACAATATTAATTGAAATGGACAAAGGCAGTTTGGTTTCTGTCTCTATAGGCCCCCCTCCACTTGTCGAAAATACAAAAAATTTCAGCTGTTAGACTGTACAAAATTAATTGAAATGGACAAAGCCAGTTTGGGGTCAGTCTGTGTATGACACTCTACCCTTAATAAGAAATTGCCCAAACAGCAGCCTTTCAAGACGGTACGTGATATAGAAATGCCCCAAGTCCCTTTCCTCTTTGGGGGTAGATTGCACCCTACACTTAAATAGAAAGTTTTAAAAATATGTTATCATCATCATCTTGAGCTTCATCCTCACCCTCATCAGTTTGTACGCCATCATCACAGACTATCAATTCATCGACGCTTGAATCTGCCATTAGAGAACAGTCAGTGCTTGGATGTCTTGGATGGTGAACCCCTTCCTCGTGGAAGATATAGTTCATTTTTATAAACATCATTTTCTCCACATTTTTGGGAAGTAACCTTCTACGACGATCACTGACTAAGTTCCCGCCTGTGCTGAACACTTGTTCAGAGTACACACTGAAGGGTGGGCAGCTTAGGTATTGCAAAGCAAGTTTGTACATGGGTTTCCAAATGGCCTGCTTTTCTTCCCAGTAAGGAAAGGGACTGTCTAACATTTCCATATGAATTACCTCTTGAAAATAATCCTCCACCATCCTTTGTATGTTAATACTCATATTGGATGGAGTTATGGGCAAGGTCACACATTTTTTTTAAAAATTCTTCAAACCAGCCCAGATGTTAAACTGTTCTGGTCTGTCCCCTGCATCCTTCCTGCTTCTTTTTTGAAAATTATTTTTTTTACGAGCAGCAGCTGCTTGAGAAACTGAAGGAGAACACGTCGTCAAGCCAAGGCCCAGTTCAGCGGACAACTTGCTGAGCAATAGCTCCTTGCAAAAGTTCACATCTCGTTCATTTTGAAGAAAAGACTCAATGTAGGTCTTAAACCTTGGATCAAGCACAGTGGCCAAAACGTACTGATCCGAGTTCAAGATCGTAATAACTTGAGGATCATTGTGAAGCAAATTAAGTACTTGATCTACAAGGCCAACATACTTTGCGGAATTGCTTGCTTTCATCTCCTCCTTCAGTTTCTCAAGCTGCTTTTCCAATAGTCTAATTAAAGGAATGACTTGGCTCAAGCTAGCAGAATCTGCACTCACTTCACACGTCACAACTTCAAATGGTTTCAGCACCTTGCACAGCACTGAAAGGATTCCCCACTGTGCAAGAGTGAAATACACCCTCCCTCCTTTCCCAATGTCATGGCTTGTGCAATACGCTTGGATGGCTTTGTCCTGTTCCTCCATCCTCTGAAGAATGTACAGGTTGGAATTCCACCTAGTTACCACCTCTTGCTTAAGTTGGTGCAGGGCAAGTTAAACTGTTCTTGGAGCTGCTGCAATCTCCTATATGCTGTGGCAGAATGCCTGAAATGGCCTGAAATTTTACGGGCCACCAAAAGCATCTACTGCACCTCACGGTTATTTCGTAGGAAGCTCTGCACCACCAAGTTGATGGTGTGAGCAAAACAGGGAATGTGATGGAATTCAGCCAGCTGTAATACTCGCACTATATTGTTGGCGTTATCAGAAATGACATATCCTGGGGCGAGTCCAAGTGGTATAAGCCATGTATCAATCACATCTCTTAGTCTGCAAAACAAATTGTCAGCTGTATGCCTGTTAGTGAAGCCGGTGATACAAAGAGTGGCCTGCCTGTGACAAATGTTATGTAGTGGTGTATATGCTGATCCTGCTCCTGCTGATGAAGGTGAATGACCAACCCAGTGGGCTGTCACAGTCATATAGTCTTTGGTTTGACCACTTCCACTTGTCCACATATCTGTGGTTAAGTGGACAGTGGGCAGAATGGCATTTTTCAGGGCAATCTCTACATTTGTACACACTTTTTGGTATAGTCGTGGAATAGCTTTACGGGAAAAATGGTGTCGCGATGGAATTCTGTAACGCGGACACAAAACCTCAATTAACTGTGAAAAACCAGCTGCGTTTATTGTGGATATTGGACGCAGATCTAACACTAACATGGCAGCCATGGCGACTGTGATTCGCTTGGCGACTGGGTGACTGCTGTCATATTTGCTTCCCCTAGCAAATGATTGTTTCACAGTTAATTGTTGAAATATAGGACTTCCTCTTTACTGACGATTCACCCCCAGCAGCAGCAACAGCAGCAGCAGTGGGACTAACGCTTTTTTCAGAGGAATCAATTATAGTGCAGGAGTCATCCAGCCTTAATAAGTGGGATGCCGGGCTAACTCTGAGCGCTACTGAGGATATTGATGAGGATGGTGTTGTGGGTGTATTTTGTAGCTGTCGGGATGTCGGTGACCGGAGGGTCCTAGCTGATGATGGAGTGCTTGTAATTTTTTTGGAAGAACTTTCAACTTTTCCCAACTCTTTGCCACAAACTCTCGTTAAATGGCGTAACATAGACGATGTTCCAAGATGGCTGACTGTGGCTTGAAATACACTACAACTGGATATACATTTGTTGTATGGATTTGGGTAGAAATAATTCCACACATAAGAAGTGGATTTTTTTGTTTTATGGCCAGGCATGACAATGGCCTTTTTCTTGTCACGTTCCAGAACTGCTGCCACTGGTTCAGGAATTACACAAACAACCTCATCCTCATCAACATCCTCATTAGCACCCTCGTCACCTACACAAATCTCCCCCTCATCCTCATCTAATTCCAAAGTGGCATCCTCAAATTGTGTATCACCGGCTACACTCGGGCTGTTCAGGCCAGAGCCGGATTTACACCTCATGCGGCCCTAGGCAAGATATCGGTTTGGGCCCCCCCACCTTTACACACACAGTGGCCCCTCACACACACACAGTGGCCTCTCACACACACACACAGTGGTCCCTCACACACACACAGTGGCCCCTCACACACACACACATAATACACGCACGCAGTGGCCCCTCAAACACACACACACATAATACACGCACGCAGTGGCCCCTCTCACACACACACACACATAATACACGCACGCAGTGGCCACACACACACACACACACATAATACATGGACGGAGTGGTCACACACACACACACATAATCAGGGCTGGACTGGGACTAAAAATCAGCCCTGGCATTTAAAGTACACAGGCCCACCTCAGGTCCAGAAGGAAAAAAATTGTGAGCCGTCGCGCAGCGGCGGCGCCAAAAAAGGCGTGGCCAACATGGGGCATTGATACATACATTATAATAAAACATTACATTCATCATGCCCTCCCAGCCACATCACGCCATCCCCCCAGGCACATTATGACACCCCCAGCCCACTGTACTTATCTATGCTGCTGACATCCATCAGGGTGGGAACTTCCTGTAGAGTGAACAGGGAAGCTCTTAGTCTCACAAGATTACCAAATCTCATGAGACCTAGAGCTCCTCGGCTTGCTCTGCAGGCTGTGTCCTGTCCAGGGACTGGGAGCAGCTATCAGATTCCTCCTGCTAACCAGAGCTAGATTAACGCTCGGGGGGCCTGGGTTATTTAAGACAGGGGGCCCCTATTATGTAACATGGTTATCATATTAGACACAATGTTAGACAAATACACAGGCAATACTGTGTGCACTACTGTTAGGTGCCCGCAGCTTTGCCTTCACAAGCAGTACAGTGTGAAGTGGGACTTACCTCCCAACTGTCCTTGTAGTCTGATCAAATCTCGCTAAACGAGACAGTCATCAAAATTCGGGACTTCCCCACCTGTGTTCTTGTCACTTGCACCACCTGTGGCTGCTGGTGTCTTTAGTTGCTGCTTGTCTGGATCCTCGAATGCTGGAGGCCCTATTTGTAAAAAAAAAATGGGTACATGTAATTTAGAAACCTCCAACCAGCCCTGGTGTTTAATCAATGCAACCCATGTTTTATAATTAGGCCTCCCTCCAGCCTCAGCATTTAAATTGTAGTATTCACGCTTAATAAATAAACCTATATACCTCCCTCCAAACAACCCCAGCAATAAATTAAATCGCATTTACGTTTAAGAAATATACCTATTTCCCCCAACCATCAATGCCATTAAATAATTCCTATTCACATAAATAGACGTTATTTTTTCCCCAAACGGCCCCACTTTCAATTAATAGCCCCCAAATCATATTATGCCACAATAGTGCCCCAGTTCGTACAATAGTGCCCCCAAATTATTTTATACCACAATACTGCCCCCGGTTGATATTATACCTCAATAGTGCCCCCAAATCATATTATGCCATACAGTAGTGCCCCCAAATCATATTATGCCATACAGTAGTGCCCCAAATCATATTATGCCACAAAGTAAACATATTAACAACACTAAATTACATTTGCATAAAATGTGAGGTTATATAAATATCCAGTAGGAATATACAGCCCCCCCCCTCCCCCGTGTGGCATCCTCACTTTTCTCCCCCCCCCCTGCTTTCTGTGTGCCATTCTCTTCCCTCTTTTCCTGCTTTTCTGTGTGCCATTCTCTTTCCTCTTTTCCTGCTTTCTGTGTGCCATTCTCTTCCCCCTTTTCCTGCTTTCTGTGTGCCATTCTCTTTCCTCTTTTCCTGCTTTCTGTGTGCCATTCTCTTCCCTCTTTTCCTGCTTCCTGTGTGCCATTCTCTTTCCTCTTTTTCTGCTTTCTGTGTGCCATTCTCTTCCCTCTTTTCCTGCTTTCTGTGTGCCATTCTCTTTCCTCTTTTCCTGCTTTCTGTGTGCCATTCTCTTCCCTCTTTTCCTGCTTTCTGTGTGCCATTCTCTTCCCTCTTTTCCTGCTTTCTGTGTGCCATTCTCTTTCCTCTTTTCCTGCTTTCTGTGTGCCATTCTCTTCCCTCTTTTCCTGCTTTCTGTGTGCCATTCTCTTCCCTCTTTTCCTG